>NW_009259063.1:2733294-2750131 GCF_000687185.1 Egretta garzetta
CGTTTCGACCGCTGCGATTTCACTCCTCGGCTCTCGCAGCTGGTGGGAAGCAGGAAAGTCCGGGTTCCTCTGGTAAAGCGGAGCGTTATGGTCTGTCAGAAGCTGCCTTTGCCTTTTCCTATGGCTGCAACGCGCACTTCTCTTCAGCCGGACGTGTGTGAGCCCGGAGTAACTCCGCTTGCTCGAAGTACTGCCTGGCATTATCTTGATTAATGGTAGCTGATGGTAACGATTAGTATTAACAGCTTTTTGCTGTCAGTAAGAACGGCAACACCGTGGTGCCAAACCACATCGTGCTCTCATGGAACACCACATTCCTCAGCATGGGTAAGTTTTGGGAAGAAAGCGGGGCCGAGTGCCAGCGCCGATGGCGGGGCCTGGTGAGGGTGGGCACCGCAGCTGAGGCTGCTGGTCCAGCTGGCTCCATGACCTGTCCCTCGGGAGACCTCCAAGCAGTGACCCAAGTGAGGGATCTGGGAGACTTCTGGCTGAAAGGCAGAAATTCAAAAGGAATCAATAGTGGAGCACTGCTGGGATTTGAGCTGATCCCTTAACTTGACTCGGTGCAGGAAATTTTGCTCCATCCAGATGTGGAGAAGATTAACAGGTGGATAAGCTCTTTCTCATTTCTGTGGCACATGATTGTCCATGGAGTGATTTTTCAGCTTCATTCCAGTAATGGCAGTGAGTAATGGCTAGGAAAGAGCATGGAAGACAACATGTAGCAATACCTCCTCACATACATTCTCATCCTGCAAAAACTCCTACCTGGACAACATTTTATGCTGGAATTGTTGCCTTTGTTTTTTATAAACACCAATGCCTTTTTTTTCCCCCTTCCTTTATTTGTCTAGTTGCTTTTTTAAACTTGTGTAAGTTATTAGCATCCAGAGTCCTAAACTGACATTAGAAGTTAGGAATCGTTTTGTTCTAAGGTTACTGAGGAGTAATATCAAATCCTAAAGTTTCTCTTTAAAAGTTGCTGCATTTCTTCCAGTGTGTTAGTAGCCCTCAGCTGCCCTTGGAAATGAGCCTCATTAGCAAAGAGATGTAGTTGAGTGTGACTGGGCATGGCTACCTGCACCTGCTGAGCATTCGTGCTGCACTCATGAGACCCCAGAGTTGTCCCTCGCTATGAATTCTGTTCAGTAGGAATACAAAGTTGTCTGCTGCCTCCTCTTCACTTGGGTTGTTCCTGAACCATTGCATGGATTTGGACTATCTTTTCAGGAGACAAATTACATTCTTTTGAGCATGTGTCTACATTGCGAATGAACCTGTAGTCCTGAAGCAGCAGACTTGTCCTTCGCTGATTAGCTAGAAGTCTATTTTTTCTCTTGCTTTCACCACTGTGGAAAGAGCAGTTCCTCTTATGGACTAGAAATACCCAGTCCTCTCTGCTCTCCATCCTGCTGCAGTGTCACTACAGCTATGACATATGACTCCTACCACTAGCACAGGCGTGCTTATTTGTGCTGAAATTTCAGGGTTTGGTGCACATGTAGAGTCTCTGTGTATACTTTTACATACTTTACATATTTTTATGTAATGTATGTAAATCTATGTAATTTTATGTAGTACTTCCCATACTTTATACAAAGTACTATTTTATCAATGATGTTTGATATCAAATTCATTAGAATTTAAGCTAGTGGCTTTTGGCATTGACTTTAACAGAAGTTAAAATAATGTGAATTAGTTCCCCTTAGCACTCTTCCAGCTTCACCTTTTTACATTTTTCTGCTTTCCAGCTTGCCTGTGAATAGCACCAGTAGGAGGTATCCAAGGAATTTTGGGCAAATGAACTTTCTTTTAATATGGTATCACGATAGCGTCATCTTCTCAAACAATTCCCTAAGAAAATGGAGTGTTTGTGCTGTGGTCTGTATAAATAACTGGGATATGTTAGTTCTAGTTTAACTCCTGCACCCAATAAAATATGGAGAGCTAAATATTTTCGCAACTCTCCTTTATCTATTCTCGGACAGTATTTCCACAATATCCATGGGTCCTTTTGCATTAGCATTCAGTTGTTCTAGTAAAAGAAGTGTTTGCAGTATCTTTCGTTGAAAAAAATTCCTTATGCCAAATCTATAAACATTCCTGCATTAGTGTTAATGTGACAGGTGGGACTGCAGTCTTACTAAGTAAGAGGACACTACCAGAGGACAAAGGTAAGGTCATTTGGGTTAGACATATATCACGCTAAATTGCATACTGGGCCTCTGAATGGTTGTGGTTATGAAAAGGGAATATTTCAGTTTCTGTTTTCTCTTTCTTCTTCAATCCCTTTTACCAAGAAGCAAATGATGCCAGAGAGAACAAGAAAGAAAAGTTTCATCATTTACTGTAACATTAAGGGCTGTTTCCAGTGCTTGCAAGTTAAAAAAAAAATTTGATTGTATGTATATGTGCATGAAAGAATTCTAATAGATGACACCAATACGCTATGGAAATTATACAAAGGAAATAGAAGATAAGGTTACAGCTGTAAGATGTAAGAAAGATCATAACACAAGGACTAAAACTCAGCAATCTTGGACAAGATGAAGAGATTGTGCAGCAATCTGATGGTTACTGAATTGTTGCTAATATCTAAATACTACCAGTGCTTCCTTTTCAAATTCTGGGTGCTGTGGTGCCTAGCATAGAATCAAATTACAAAGTAAAAAATGTGTTTCTTGTCTGTAAGCCTACACAAATTTCTTTACTTTTTTGCTAGAGAATTTCTTCAACCTTGCAGAATGTTTATAGCTTTGGAAAGATAATGAGTTCTATGCATTGAGTTCCTGGCTTTCTAATGCTTATGGAATGGTCTGTAAATATTTTGAAAATAAAATGGTGGAGAAAACATATTTCTGTGACTTGCTGTCCTGGTTTCAGCTGGGATAGAGTTAATTTTCTTCCCAGTAGCTGACATAGTGCTGTGTTTTGGATTTAGCATGAGAATAAAGTTGATAACTCATTGATGTTTTAGGTGTTGCTAAGCAGTGCTTGTACTGGTCAAGGACTTTTCTGCCTTCCATGCTCTGTCAGGTGCACAAGAAGCTGGGAGGGGGCACAGCCAGGACAGCTGACCCCAACTGTCCAAAGGGCTATTCCAGACCATATGATGTCATGCTCACTTGGGGAGGTTGACCGGGAGCAGTGACCACTGCTTGGGGATGGGCTGGGCGTCAGTTGGTAGGTGGTGAGCAGTTGCATCGCTTAGTTTTACTGGGTTTTGTTCCTTTTTTTGTTTTGTTTTCCTTTTCACTGCAATTTTTTTATTGTTATTATTTTATTTCAAATATTAAACTGTTCTTCTCTCAACCCATGAGTTTTCTTACTTTGTCCTTCTGATTCTCTCCCTCATCCCACCAGGGGGGAGGATGAGCAAGCAGCTGCATGGTGCTCAGTTGCCAGCTGAGGTTAAACCATGACACTTGTGTATTTTACATGGCAGTAAGACAGTTTGAAAGCTGTTTTTCATGCATGAGTATTACTAATGTTAATAGGGGCTCCATTTTCAAATCCAGTCTGAATTGACGCTCTGATTTTAACAGGAAATTATGAAGTATCTTCAACATCTAACCCACTTCAACTGGCTTAACTTGATGGTGATTAATATAGTTTTTGCTTTTTCTTTTTTCTTCTCCCTTTTTTTGTATTTTCAGTTTTGTCAAGATCTCTTGTATTCATGGGGATATTTGCAAGATCCCATTGTGGCCACCTTGGTTCTATAGCAGCAGTGTGCTAAGTAAGTGTGTGAGTGGGTGTCTATCATTGTGCACAATACACTTATACCAGAGAAGCTAAATAATTTTAGCCAGCTTGGCAAAGTCAACACACGTGGCAATCTTCAGTATGCCACACTAATTGTGCTGATTTTCTTGAAGCACATTTGCTCTGTGTCCATGCTACTGCTGGCTTGTTTTATTGTCAGACTTCCTAGGATCCTATGATACTTAGCTTGGGAGTTCTCAGTAGATGGGTTCTTGGAAGCCTTTGAGGCATCCTGTGCCATTAGAGACAGTGGTATGAATTTGCATCTGTGTTGTCACCAGGGTGGCTCAAGTGGCAGTGTTCATAAATTGAAACAAGTCTGATTCAGCTGAATTTCTTGTGGGGCCCTAATGTGCCTTTTATATTTTTACAGCTGAAGCCTGGGGGATACCACAGACACTGTATTGGAGTAGGTCCTGCTTTCAGCACAGCCTGTGTTTGACAGTGGAGCCTCTATAGGTATCCCACCATCTTAGGCAGTTGGCTGGTAGGAACAGCTGTGATTGTATTGCCTGTCCAAAGGTCTGATGCAGAGATTCACAAAGGTGTGACCAATACAGACTGAAGAGAGAAAAGAAGTGTTGAGAGCTCACGTGCAGAAGGAGAGCCATCATGGCACAGCACATGCTTGTACAGGTCTCTCAGGCTTCTCAAACTATTCTTGGACTGTTCCTTCCTTGTCTCTGGACTCTTGAGAGGTGCAGAGGCGGCCCATGGCCTTTTTTTGCCTCTTTTTCACCTCCTTCAGGTTTGACCACAGTTCAGACTGAAGGCCATTGTTTCCACAATAACACTCTTATTACTGAGCAGACAACGGTTCTGGCACAGTAAGCACAACCTCAGAACACAGGGTGTTTTAAGCTAAAACCAGTGCTGATTCTTTCAAGCTCTGTATGAACCAGCAAAGAGCAGTTTCACCAGACAGAAAAGAAGAAAATCAAAATTATCTTCTCAAGGCTGAAGAAAAAAATTACAAACAATTGCAAGGTAAAAAAGGATAAACTCAGTAAAAGTTGACTTACCATTTTTAACAACTTAAAATTATATTGTTAAGGCAATAGTTAAAGCTTTTTTGCTGAGTATTCAATTTCCAAAGTGCATCTTGACAAGTCATTACATACTTGATAAGTGAATGGCCAACAAGACAGTGTGTAATTCTGAGTAACTTTGAAGTGTGCTGAAACCTCTCTAGGTTATTTGTATACTAACATACAGTTGAAAATAATATTCAAGGTAATATTAATATGTCTAACACTGAAAGCTAGAAAATGGTGGTAGGTTGCTGGAGCCAAGATCAATTTCTGAACGTTGGATATCAGACGAATTTACTGGGGTGCTAAATTCAGAAGAAGTTAATGTGAAAGGAGAGCAAAATCTGTTAGTGGAAGGAAACAATTCCTAATCGAAATAATTGATACAGGAAAAGGAAATTCACAAAAGCAAGTGATGCTTGGAATGATTGGAGAGCTACTCAGTCTTCACGCTGCTCTTGAGCCTGAAACATCTTTCTGTCCATGGAGGTGATTGAAGTAAAACATCTAATTCTTTGCAGCAGCACGTCAGTGACGTGTGATTTTGCCTGCATGGTAATAATGCTGTTCAGTCAGAAAAGAGGGATTCTGGTGATATGCAGAGATGCTGAAACTGTAAACCTGTCTCTGGGTCCTGTCTAGAATGTGCTTTTAACTTTTCCCCTACCATTGCTCTGTCTATAGTTCTTCCAAGGGAAAATAGTGGCCAGGAGTAACAAGCTTGGTGAAAGTTGCCAGACGCTAACCTACAAAGCTTAGATTCAAACAGTTCTGTGTTCTGCTTGACTTTTCATCTGGCTGATAACAGAAAACATGAAAAGTAATGCTGTAATATATATCAGTGATGTCATGATATATTATTAAAAAGTCTTACTTTGAGGCATGCAGGAGGCATGTTTGCAAAGAAGTAATAATTGAGGAAAACCACCCCAAAAATGTGCAGGTGTCTTCAGTCTGCAGCTATGTGATAAACTACAGGCTAAGCAATAAGAAATGGGGCATGTTTTTTAGCAGCAAAGCTATTTTCAGGCCTAGGTCAGAGCTATGTGTTGTAGCTGCTAATTATTTTTGTTGTTCTGCTGGAAGCTGCAGTAAAAAGACCTTGCTTGGCATGCTGATCAAAGAGAGAAAAAAATTATCTAAGCCTCAGATGGCTCCAAAGTAAGCAGGGGCACTTGATTGAGGAATGTCCAAGCCTAGTAATTAAAACCAATAGGTCTGGGGAGTCCTGTTATTTCCACTCTGAGATCACTGAAACAGGCTGGCTTGGCCAGTTGTATTTTTTTCCATGCCTCTGCTCTGGGTGGCCATTTTACAATTTCTGCCCAGGTATTTGCGTCAGAGCTGGGAGCAAACAGTGCATTCTCTGTGTGTTAACCAAGGAGTGCTTGGTGGTAGGCGGACACAGTTTCATTTGTTGAGACAAAACTTCACAACCAACACCAGTTTTAAGGAATTTTCCCTTTCTGTCTCACCTCCATGCAGCTGTTCTCAGCTGCAGTGATGCAGCTGTTCACAAGGTTACGCAGTAAACCAAACCAGGGACCTGATGTAGCTTTACTTCAGCTCCCCTTTGGTTTTCTTTTCTCCGTAGGAGTTTTTAGACAACAATGCAGCCATAGAGACTACCATCAGCAAGAGAAAGTGCCTGGCATATAAAGGCAGGAACTACGTAAGCCTGAAGTGGTTCCATGTGCTTCAAACCACAAGCTGAGAATGTAGTCCATTTTCTCTTGGACAGGGGAAGGTTTTGTACCATCTGTTTTAATTTCTCTCAACAACAAAGAAACTAGTAATTTTTCTGATATTGAAACTGCTCTAGAAGGCTGAAAAATCAACTCGTGGTACATTTTGTAAAAAGACAGTTATAGTCATTGTTAAACACTTGGGAATCTCTCTTCTGAATGTGTCAGTGAATGTTTTATTTGTATCCTAGAAGAGGCTTCCTAAAAGCACAAAGTTGGAGCTACCTTTCATGGCTCATCTGACCCATCCATTAGGATTTGTTGCAGTACATTCATTAGCAACCTGAGTGCATGTAGTGCTCTTCATATAGAGGTGATTGAACAAGGGTTAGCAAATACATTTTCTGAAGCAAAAAAAAAAAGGAAATGAAGCCTAGAAATTTACCACATCACCTGAGGTGTGTTTAGTATGCTTGAAAGAGCAGAGTGAAGTATTGGCAGTGGTTTCCTGGCACATTTGTTTTACAGGAAGTTAGATTTGCAAATGCCATTTAAAAAAATCTTAATCAGGTGTACATGGTGTCCGTGGATAATAAGATGTGATGGAAAGCATGGATTCTTACTGCTTGGTGACTTCTCTTTAAGGCAAGTGCAGTGTATTCCCTGTGTTTACTCTCTTTGAAGATAGTGTGCCTTTGAATATCCTCCTCTCCCACCACGGAGAAACAGAAACCAGGGGATCGTCTCTTTCCAAGTGCAGTCTCCATCTGCTCGAAGCCTATAAATGATAAGGAGCATCTTGCCAAGCATTCTTCACTGGGTTTCAGGGTTGTAGATGCTGGAACAGTTTGTGTCTCATCGTGGTCTGGTAAAGCCATGTCTATACCTTAGTGAGAGCAATATTCCTGACTGTGAGGCTCTGTTAGTATCTGCTCTGCATTACTGGGGTAATGGAGTATTGGCCCCCAAAGCCAGACAGTGTTTGCTTACTATGAGTGTTTCCTCCGCCCCCCTCCCTGGGGAGTTCTGGTGAGGTATTCGCAGCCAAATTCTCTCCTTTGCTCTGTTGTCATGTTATGTGTGTGCTGTGGCCTTGTCCTCCTATTTTGTGGTGAGATGTAAAGTGTACGGCAGCCAGAAATTGCTACTTTCTGTACACAGAGATCAAGCTCTAAAATTGCTGTGATTTTCTTTCACCCACCTGTGAACTTCCTCTTTTTTGTGTAACTCAGATTCTTAAGGGATCATCACGGCTGAAACAACTCCCTGCACTGCCATGCTGGTAGTTTCATGAATGTAGTGGTGAGTACAGATGTATCTGATGGGTCAAAACTAGGTGCCTGCAGCTTTCAAAGCCAAAGCAAATGTGGCTGCTGTTCTTGCAACAATAGCAGCAGCTGCAACGCTTATGGCTTCCTCTCTTGCTCACAGCTTCCCTTAAGGAAAATGGAAATGCAATGATGACAAGATTGAGAAGCTGCTTCAAGGGAAGTTTTCTTAGAATGTTTTTGCTGGTTTGTTGTTTGCTTTTTTTTTTAATAAAAAAAAAAAGCCATTAGGGAGTGCAAGAAACAAGTACTGAATGCTGGAAGAGAAGTATGCTGTTAACCTGAGATGACCAGCAGCGGCTGCAGAACTACAAAACGACTTAGCGTACTTTCCTCCAAGTCTGTAATCATGCTCTGGGAAGGCCACTTCGAGAGCTTTCTCATCTGGTTGGGAAAAAAGCAGTCCCCAGTTGCTGCTTGTCACCTGCTGGCTAACTGAGCCTTTGGTAGATTGGTTGAGTGAAGCTTCCTAGCAGACGTGGGAGTGCTGTCCCAGTGTGTTTGAGAGGCCCGCCAGTCTCCAGGCGGTCACTGAAAGCTGTCAGCTGTGACTGGTGCCACTGGGGAATCTCATCTATTCTCATTTCCCCTCCCCCCATTCATTGCCCTTTGCTTCTCTGGCACCTTGCCAAGCATCAAGTGTTTGCACTTGGAAAAGTTTATTCTTTTGTGTGCTAAGGCTCCGCTTAATCCATCAGCTAGGTTGCAACGATACTGGTTGGTGTGGAAATTGTCATGATGTTAGCATTTTGGGGAACTCTCACCTGTGTTTTCCTGATAAAAGTTACGATGTGCCAGCACAGCTACCAATGTGGACTTGGGTGATGTGAGCAAGTCCTCCTCTTATTTGAGACCTCACTCAAGGTTTTGTGGCCATGACTAGCAAAGCCTTTGCTGGAGATGACAGATACAAACTTTTTAACTGCTGTCTGTGAGACTGCCAGGTGTCAGTGCAGTGTTCTCTGGGGCAGGGAGAGATATGGCAGGTGTTAACTGAAGATTTGAATCAGTCAAGCAATAAATGCCTCAGACAATGAGAGCGGGTTGTATTGTGAGCAGCATCTGTAAGGGCGAGTGATGAACAGATTGCTTGCTGAGGATTAGCAGGCATAGGCACTGAGACTTCACTGAGCGGTTCGCAAGGTATCCCTTATCTCAGTAATGACTTTCAGGAAGATTGCATGCGCTTTTTATTTTTTCTGCATCTAGTTTGATAGGTTACTAGAATGATCATTGCCGTGAGGTACTCGTTTTGTATTATATGTTCCTATTTGAGTTTTAAGTAACTGTATGCTTTCAGGTATGCATTGGATATCCAGGTCAAGAGGGAAACTTTGCAGCTTGCTGTACGGAGTTTGTGGGTGTTTGTTAATAATAAACACTGTGTACCCTGGGCTTCAAGCAGCCAGCCGGTCTGAGCCAGGCTTGGCTGGTCAGCCAACGTGGGCTCCTTCTCTGTAGGTGGTATTGCCATGCATGGCTGGTAAATCGGTTTTTAGACAGCCATGAACTTTATGTATGAGAGCTCTATAGCTCACCAGTAAGGATTAAGCGCTTTCTGTATTGTGTTATTACTGACAATATGTGACTTTATTGAGAATTTAAAGGGCTAACAATTCAAATAACCCAAAAAAATATAACTGAGAATGGTTCAGAGCAGTGGTTTCAGAAGTACCTTGCCACAGGGAGTTGTTCTTCCCAGCTGACTAAAAGGAAGTATGGCAGGTGGCGTGGGCAATCTCTTGCCCCCAAGGAAGGCTCCCTCTCCAGCCCTAGGACTGGTGGACTCTGCTGCTTTTGCAACAGTCTCAAAGGCTCAAGTTTTCCAGCAATGTTTACATACCTTAAGTGTCTTTGTATGTCCATGAACATGTATATTTCTGTACATCATTGTTGGAATCTTTTCTGCAGGAGGATCTAGATGTTGGAAGTGCTTTCCTTGCAGAGGAGAGAAGTAACAATCACAGCTTGCTGTGCAATTTCCGAATCTGCAGAGATTTGGTCATATTAATCCTTACATTTTTGGTTGTTATCACCAGATCCTCCACTTTTTACTACAGGACTCTGGAGATTCATGTCTCTTACAATGTTTTTTACTTCCTATAATCTTCTGAGTTGTGATACAGGGATTCTCCCTTCCATGCAAGATAGATAGTCTTCTACAGTGGATTGAATTACAGGAGGAGCCACATGCATGCATGCTTTTTGCAGCAATTAGGTAGTATTTTTCTAAATGGGCAATTGGCGTGGTGGTGTTGGGACATAGGTTCCCAGTGAGCACCACAACCAGTTACCTTACCTGGGAGCGGGGCAGAGAGCACAGGCTGAGCCAGTGGTTTTATCTGTGCCTCTGCAGAGAAAACCAATTATAGAGGATGTGTCCCTGCTCTTACCTGAAACAGCAGGTTCATCTATGATTTGTGGATTATGACTTGATTTGAGATGGGAGAGACCACTGAAGCAGGTGGCAGGCTAGCTGTTACATGCGGGCTGTTGCCTGCACAGAGAATTCCTTATTAATAGATGGACAAGCTACATGCTTACAAAGTATAGGGCCCTCCTGGCTTTGTCCAGAGTAGTACCTTGTCATTACAGGTGTCTAGAAAGACATAAGCGCCACTTTGAGAGTTAGAGGGAAAGCAGCTGTGCCTCCTAGAGTTAAAATTGTGCTGGGGCATTTGCTGTATTTAAACTGCCATTCCTATCCTTTGCAGACATGCTAACAGTCAGCTGTGTCATTAGTACTCTTTTGCAATGAGTTTTATGTGTTTTGGGAATTGTGCCTTGAATATGGCACTTGTGCAATGTTTCTCAATTATCACTTAGATTGCTGCAGTATTTTGAGTGTTGTGTGTGTATCTTTTATGCAGATTGGAAAAACTTAGTGATAATGCTTTTACAGTTGAAATGTTTTAAATGTAAGTTCATTTTTAAAACAAATCTGTTAATATTGGATTGGAGAGAAAAGAAATAAACCGGAGGTGGTTGTTGGTAACAAACTTGTATTGTGTGGTTTGTTTTTTTTTTTTTAATTAATTCACTGCCTGATGAGAATATAGCATATTCTTTGCCATATAACTGTAAAGTCCTCAGCTTTCTGTTAATAACATAGAGGATTGTATGGTGTCTTTCAGTCTGCTGCAGGCAGCTGTGGGGATTGAGGCAGGGAGCTAGTTAGGCTGGTAGTGGTGGGACTGAAGTATTGCATGCACTGTGATTAGTGGTAGGCAGGACTTAATTGTAGCTTGTCATTACAAAGAATTGCCTTTTTAAGGATCATGGCTAACACCCTGTAACAAGGGCTCTTTAATAATGTCATTCATATGCTGGTTCTGTGATTACCTCACGTCCTTTTCCACCACCGAGGCCTGTGCCTGAGCAGATAGATAACTTTTTATTAATAAAGAATACCACTTGCTTGTACTTAGGATTGTCCTCTTATCTGAGTCATAGAGGGTCTGAATAAGATTATTTTGCCTTTTCTCACCCTCCCACCTTTTTTATCTTTAATAAATAGCCTGTGGATGGGGGTGCACAAGCGAAGTCACTTAGTAGAGGCCAGGCAGCCTCCTTATTTTAGCAAAGCAGCCAGACAAGAAGGAAATCTGCCCAGACGCAGGGGCTGAGAGATTATTGTGCAACCAAAGACTGACTGCTTCACAGAACCATGCACTTGAAGGCAGGTGATTTCATCTGTCATTAGTGATGTTTTAAATGGACTGCATTTTTTATCTTCTTTTTCTAGTAGGGGTTTGGCTGTTACAACTCACATTTCCAGCACCACCCTGGAAGAAGGAAATCTCTATTACAGCAGCAGTCAATGTTGTTGCTTAAATTAGCTGAACCAGTCTTGCATGAACTACAATTGTAACCCTGGCCTGCTCTTCGCTCATCTTTCTGTTTTGGGAAGCTGTTCAAATAAATTGTTTTACTCTGTCCAGAAATACATACTTAATAATATGTGGGTGTTGCTTCACTGTGCTGAGGTGTAACATTCAGAAATGCACAGCTGCAGTCAGTGGCATTTCTCCAGGGCATGGTTATTCTGATTGGCTTGCTTAGGGATGGAAAATTGCACTTACTATCTTGGCTGGTGTCAGAAGCTGGAAACTTTGACTTATTTTCGTTCAAATACAAAAAGCATTATATTGTGTTTTTTTTTTTAAAAAGGCTCTGATAAAACTGGATATGAGTCAGTTCTGTCCCTTGCTCCAGATCTGTAGGCAGACAGTTTCTACTATTGCTTGCACTAGAACTTGGGTAAGTTGTAAGAGGGTGGAAATCAACCAGTTTTTATCAATTTCATGGATAGTTCTCAAGGTCCTCCTCTCTTCAGATTCAGGAGAAGGGACGTTAAAGCAGTACAGAGGTTCATCAGTGCTCCAACAAGTGCGATACAGAAGCTTTCCTCCCAACACTGTTTTACAGCATCCGGGCAAAAAGAAAAAAAAAAAAAGCTGTTTCTGTCTTCTGGAGGGTTAATATGTCTGAAAAGGATGGAAAGGGAAAGCACTGTTGGGTATTGCCAACTACCAACTGGAGACTGGTAAACCAAAGCTGCTGCCTAGTCTTTATACTGGTGTAGTACCATGCTGAATCCTGTCCCCTGACCTTTTTTCCCTAAATGGTGCTAATTTTTAGTTAGCTAATTGCAGTGCTTGTCCTAATGCAAGGGAATGGGGAAGATAACTAGGAAACATTAAAAGAGGGAATTATGGTGTGTTTGCATATACAGAGGGAAATTTGGATGGAAGAGAATGAGAGATATAAAGAAGAAGAAATACAGAGTGTAATGTGTATTTAAAAGAAGGATAGATGAGGTGCTTAGGGACATGGTTTAGTGGTGGGGTGGCAGTGTTAGGTTAAGGGTTGGACTTGATGATCTTAAAGGTCTTTTCCAACCTAGATGATTCTATGAAAGAAGAGCAAAAAGGAATAAAGAGCAGAAAAAAAGGAAACACTGGAGACAAAAAGTCATAGAAATACTTCTTAGAGGAGAGTGTAGCAGAGGTGAGAATAGTCAAGAAAGAAGAGAAAATAATCTGAGAAAAGCAAGAAAGTGGTTGTACCTTGCATGGCAAAATAATTCAATAAAAAGATAATGCAGCGATGGGTGGATTATACATGAGAATGTGTGTGTCAGTATTGTGGTAAATCTTTGAGATAAGAGTTATAGTGTTTCTCTAGAAATGGGCACCCTGAGGCAATTTTGCTTCTTATCAACATTATCTTTCCTCCCTGCAGTTTAGCTGGCATTTCACATCTTATTTCTGTATGGAAAAAGAATTATTATCCATAGCTAAAAGTTACACAGTTAACACTGCAGTTTCAGCCTGTCAGTTCAGGGTTCAAATACAAAAAGCATTATATTGTGTTTTTTTTTTTAAAAAGGCTCTGATAAAACTGGATATGAGTCAGTTCTGTCCCTTGCTCCAGATCTGTAGGCAGACAGTTTCTACTATTGCTTGCACTAGAACTTGGGTAAGTTGTAAGAGGGTGGAAATCAACCAGTTTTTATCAATTTCATGGATAGTTCTCAAGGTCCTCCTCTCTTCAGATTCAGGAGAAGGGACGTTAAAGCAGTACAGAGGTTCATCAGTGCTCCAACAAGTGCGATACAGAAGCTTTCCTCCCAACACTGTTTTACAGCATCCGGGCAAAAAGAAAAAAAAAAAAAGCTGTTTCTGTCTTCTGGAGGGTTAATATGTCTGAAAAGGATGGAAAGGGAAAGCACTGTTGGGTATTGCCAACTACCAACTGGAGACTGGTAAACCAAAGCTGCTGCCTAGTCTTTATACTGGTGTAGTACCATGCTGAATCCTGTCCCCTGACCTTTTTTCCCTAAATGGTGCTAATTTTTAGTTAGCTAATTGCAGTGCTTGTCCTAATGCAAGGGAATGGGGAAGATAACTAGGAAACATTAAAAGAGGGAATTATGGTGTGTTTGCATATACAGAGGGAAATTTGGATGGAAGAGAATGAGAGATATAAAGAAGAAGAAATACAGAGTGTAATGTGTATTTAAAAGAAGGATAGATGAGGTGCTTAGGGACATGGTTTAGTGGTGGGGTGGCAGTGTTAGGTTAAGGGTTGGACTTGATGATCTTAAAGGTCTTTTCCAACCTAGATGATTCTATGAAAGAAGAGCAAAAAGGAATAAAGAGCAGAAAAAAAGGAAACACTGGAGACAAAAAGTCATAGAAATACTTCTTAGAGGAGAGTGTAGCAGAGGTGAGAATAGTCAAGAAAGAAGAGAAAATAATCTGAGAAAAGCAAGAAAGTGGTTGTACCTTGCATGGCAAAATAATTCAATAAAAAGATAATGCAGCGATGGGTGGATTATACATGAGAATGTGTGTGTCAGTATTGTGGTAAATCTTTGAGATAAGAGTTATAGTGTTTCTCTAGAAATGGGCACCCTGAGGCAATTTTGCTTCTTATCAACATTATCTTTCCTCCCTGCAGTTTAGCTGGCATTTCACATCTTATTTCTGTATGGAAAAAGAATTATTATCCATAGCTAAAAGTTACACAGTTAACACTGCAGTTTCAGCCTGTCAGTTCAGGGTATGATCGTGGGATTTGCAAAAGCCACATTCAATTCCTTTCTGCAATGAAGGTTTTTAATATTGTTCTTTGTATGACTTGCAGCAGCTAGAAGTGCCACGCAAGGAGTAGGCCACCTGTAGTGGCGAGAGCGCAGCCAGCAGCCAAACATCCACCCAGCCTCTCACTCACTCCCCTCTCCTGCAGGATGGGGAGAAAATAGAAGGAAGGTGAAAAGACACCATGGATGGAGATAATGACAGTTTTCAAGGAAAGCAAAAGCTGCACACACAAGAAAAGCAAAAGGAGGGGTTCATTCACTATTCTCCATCAGCAGGCAGATGTTTAGCCACTTCCTGGAAAGCAGGGCCTGACTATTTGTAATGATTCCTTGGGAAGACAAACGCCATAACCACAAATGTTTCCCCTTAAACCTCCTTTTCTTGAGCTTTTATTGCTAAACACGACATCATGTGGTCTGGAACATCCCTGTGGTCAGTTGGAGCCAGCTGTCCTGGCTGTGTCCATTCCCAATGTCTTGCCCACTTGCTTTGAGGAGAGGGGAGGGAGAAGAGAGAAAGCAAGCTTGCTGCTGTGCAAGCACTGTTTAGCAGCAGCCAAAAGATTGATGTATTATCAATACTGTTTTAACCATAAATGCAAAGCACAACACTATACGAGCTGCTGTGAAGGCAGTTAACTCTATCCCAGCCCCACTCCACCACTGTACGGGGTGTTGTACAGGCACAGTGGGAAAGGATAACCCTTACTTCGCAGTCATTAATAGAACTGTGAAAAAACAGCTGGATATGGGCAAGTGTTAATGTGCGGTACAGAACAGTCAGGAATGGTCCGGAAGATGAATTTTTTGCCTTAGCAATAAAGATTGCACTTCCAGTTAGAAAATAGCTTATCCGCACTGTTTTGTGCACGATGGTTTTCTTGCAAGACTTGATGGCATAAGTGACGGTCAGGAGATGAATACCACTTCCCATTTCACAGTAGCTAGGACTTCCGTTTTTATTTATCTTGTGTGGTGTAATGGCAACAAATCAACCTCAAAAGACCAACTTTTTCCTACTGTTTTACTTGTTCTGTGGCTTCCTCCTTGGATGTTTTGGGGTCATTCCCACACATATTTTCACCCATGCTTTTCTGTTGCATCTGTGATCTTGATTGTTGGTTTGGGCTTTCTTGGGGGGAGGGGCTGTGGGTTTAGTTTTTTATTTTTAGTGGGCATCAAAGACAGTAAGATGCTTACAAAACTGGGGTCAGAATTCAAAAGCCAGTGACATTCAATTCCTCCCTTGTTGTGTCAGTGTATTGTCAGTGGAAACGTATCTCTAGTGCTCAGAACATTAAGCTTTCCTTTAGAGTAGGTTGTTGTCAATATTGGAGATCATGCTGGATTTATATTTGTGTAGGTAGCTGTGTCTGAGGAAAATTTAGTTCTCTCCAAACGTTACAAAAGAATTAAGTATTGGCAATAAAGCCAGAGCTTTATTTATTACATCCATTAAAGTAGGACCGTAGAAAAAGATCATACAAAGCACTTGCACAGATTGATTCTTGGGTTATAAAATTGTTCTGTGGTCAAACCAGTCTTCTACCGCATGATCAGAAAATGCTTAGTGGTACCAGCTGGCTTATGGGTACATGGAGGGCAAAACAAGTCCTTTCTTATGTTATGATTCCTTTATTACCCTCAGGGCACTAGTGAGGAAAATTGTATCTGTGTTTTCTTCTGCCTGCCCATTCCTTGGAGCAAGTGATTCTCTCGTAAGCTGCTCTGAACTTGCTGGCTTGGTCCATGTTCTTCCATATTTGCTGGTAGACTCCAGCACAATTGTGTTAGCGAAGGGGAGTCCAGCCTATTAGTCCTGAGATGCAGGCAGCTCTTGGGCAGTTTCACAGTGGCCTGTGTGACTCATGACAGGACTGAAAACTGCAGGAGAATCTAGCCACCAGAGAGGCTGAGGACTGTGTTGCTGGCTTGCTCTTGGTCTCAGCATCATGCCCAGTCCACTCCTGTGAATGGAATAGGATGTTCAGAGCAGAGCTTTCTCTGTAGACTGATTGCATCTGCAGGACTACAGCCAGCCAAGAGCAAGTGCAGGGGGTTAGGTGGAATTCAGACCATCTGAAATGAGTAGTACAGTAGCATCTGTGCCTAATGTCACGGGCCTTTTCTCCAGTGTGCATTTGGCCTGGTAATAATTGGAAGTTGGATCTTCCTCCTATATATGATCTCTTCATAATATAAATGCATGATTCCTTGCCTTTCCTTAAGAATGTGTTGAATTTTCCTGCAGTGTAAGATTGACTTCCTTTAAGTCTTGGTACACGTCTTCCTTGTTTTTTACTGAGTGTAATCAATGGCAAATGGACTTTAGATGTTTGTTCTTCAACAGGGACAAGAATAAGCAGGGAAGAAAAGAGCTGACTTTTAAAAAGGAACAGCATTTCCAGTTAACACTTCAAG
>NW_009259063.1:2750192-2759819 GCF_000687185.1 Egretta garzetta
CTGAGAGGTACAGAAGAAAAGTGGGCCATTCTGAACAGGTTGATGTCATCTCTGTGGGCAGGAAGGAAGATCCAGGGAACTACAGGTTAGTCAGCCTCACGTCAGGCCCTGGGAAGGTGATGAAGAAAATCCTGGAAACCATTTCCAAACACATGAAGGACAAGAAGGTGATCAGGAGTAGTCAGCATGGATTTACAAAGGTCCGGTCATGCTTGCCCAGCCTTACTGCCTTCTATAATGAGGTGACTAGCTTGGTGGTCAAGGGGAGAGTGGTGGATGTTGTTTACCTTGATCTTGGTAAGGTTATGGTCTCCCATAACATCCTCATAGACAAGCTGACAGGGTATGGCTTCACTAAGTGGGCAGTGAAGTGGATTTAAAACTCTCTGAATGGCCAGGCCCAGAGGGTTGTGGTACAAGGTCCTTGGAGGCCAGTGGCATACCCCAGGGGTCAATACTGAGGCCAGTACTGTTCAATATCTTTGTTAATGACCTGGATGATGGGGCAGAGTGCATCCTTGGCAAGTTTGTAGGTGATAAAAAAACTGGGAGGAGTGGCTGATGAGCCAGAGGGTTGTGCTGCAATGGAGAGGGACCTTGAGAGGCTGGACAGAGAGGAATCTCATCAAGTTCAACATGGGGAAATGCAAAGCCTGCATCTGGGGATATCTGAGGGTAAGCCCCTGCACCAGTACAGACTGGGGGCTGACTGGCTGGAAAGCAGCTTCTGCAGAGAAGAACCTCGGGGTCCTGGTGGACAACAAGCTGAGCATGAGCCAGCAATGCACCCTTGTGGCAAAGAAGGCCAACAGCATCTTCAGTCTGCTTTAGGGAGAGTGTTGCCAGCAGATCGGGATCCTTCCCCTCTACTTGAATGCAGGTGAAACCACATCTGTGGTGCTGTGTGCAGTTCTGGGCTCCACTGTGCAAGAGAGGCATAGACTTACTGGAGTGAATCCAGCACAGTTCCACCAAGGTGATGAAGGTTCTGGAGCATCCTCTCAGTTTTTCCTCACGTGAAGAGCTGGGACTGTTCAGCCTGGATCAGAGAAGGTTCAGGGGAGCCCACCAACTTGTATAAATACCTGATAGGAGGGAGTGAAGGACAGGGAGATGTAGTCTTCTCAATAGTGCCTAGCGACAGGACAGGAGGCAGTGGGCACATGAAAGTCAGTCTGAATATCAGAAAACTCTTTTTCACCATGAGGGTGATCAAACACTGGCACAGGTTGCCCAGAGAGGTTGTAGAGTCTCCATCCTTGGAGATACTCAAAACCTAGCTGGACACGGTCCTGGGCAACTAGTGCTAAGTGTCCCTGCTTGAGTAGCAGGGTTGGACAAGATGACCTCCAGAGGCTCCTTCTAACCTCAACCATTCTCTGATTCTGTGATCCTTGCTGTGAGCATGAGACACAATTGGATCACATCTTACATTTCCCAGATAGCTGGGACACACTTTGTGCTGCTGCAGCCCCTCTCTCAGCCCCCAGCCCTGGGTGTGGCTGGCTGGCCTGGCCTATGCCTGGCACACTGAGCAAGTGGTGTCATAGCACAAGGAGAAAAGGGTCTTGAGCCTTGCCCTCATCACTTAAAGGCAGCAGCAGCATAACCCCTAACCCTTCTTTGTTGTGAAGATCAGATCTCCCAGCCCATGTCCCACCTCTCATTAACATCCTTGAAAGATCTCACCCTGTTTTAGGGGCCATGAGTTGGCTTTTGAAGGAAGACTGTATCAGGAAGAGCAAATTATGTTTCATTTTTGGTAGAGCTGTGCTCACTTCAAATCAGAACGGAGTTTAGGCTTGGGAGCTTGTGTCAGTGCTATTCAAGATCCAATGTTTTCCACAGGCATTTTGCAGAGGATGTGGTTGCCTCGTCTCCAGCTCAAAATAGAGATGAGAATGCAGACTCTTACCATCTTTCTTTTATGATGTCTGTTCTGTCTGGTAAGGTGTTGAGTGCCTGCTGGCAATTGCTGACTGCCTTTAGTTCACATTGGCTTCACTGCAAGATAGTTCCTGATATATGCCAGTGTTCCTAAACACGGTTCATGACTCACTTCAAATATCTGGTCCAATGGAAAGTCAAGAAGTGGATTAGTTTAAGCTGATCAACTGTGAAACAGAGTAAATACGGAACTTTTTAAATCCAAAAATCCCTCCTTGGAGTTTATTGATGCCTATGTTCTTTGTTTAGCTTTTCAGAAATCAGAAAGCACTTAAACAGTAGTGTCCTGCAATGTGTCCCCCGCTGCTTTTGTAATGCAGGTATGAAGCCTGGATTTATTTGTGGAGCATATTGAAATCTTCTAATGAGACTGTCCATCACTTGACCTGTACTGCTGGTCTGACTGGCTTGCTGGCTATGGGTTACCTGTCTGCTACTCTCAGAATCTATGAAATACTATATTGAAATGGAAATGGCAGTGCTCTAATTTTTTTTTTTTTGTGCCTCTAGTTTTTATTTCCAAGACATACTAACCTACTCCCCTGAGCACAACTAACATTTGAGCATTTAATTGCGTTGCCATTCATTTCTCTCTCTGTGCCACAAACTGCCTTCTAAGATATATAGAATCATAGAATTGTTTAGGTTGGAAAAGACCTTGAAGTTCATCAAGTCCAACCGTTAACCTAACACTGCCAAGTCCACCACTAAACCAGGTCCCTAAACACCACATCTAGATGTCTTTTAAATACCTCCAGGGATGGTGACTCCACTACTTCCCTGGGCATCCTGTTCTGATGCTTGACCACTCTTTCAGTAAAGAAATTTTTCCCACTATCCAATCAAAACCTCCCCTGGTGCAACTTGAGACCATTTCTTCTTGTCCTATTGCTTGTTATTTGGGAGAAGAGACCAACCCCCACCTCACTGCAACCTCCTTTCAGGCAGTTGTAGAGAGCAATAAGGTCTCCCCTCAGCCTCCTCCAGGCTGAACAACCTCAGTTCCCTCAGCCGCTCCTCATAAGCCTTGTGCTCCAGACCCCTCACCAGCTTTGTTGCCCTTCTCTGGACATGCTCCAGCACCAGCATCTCAATGTCCTTGTAGTGAGGGGCCCAAAACTGAACACAGTATTTGAGGTGTGGCCTCACCAGTGCCAAGTACAGAGGGGCAATCACTTCCCTGCTCCTGCTGGCCACACTGTTGCTGATAGAAGCCAGGATGCTGTTGGCCCTCTTGGCCACCTAGGCACACTGCTGGCTCATGTTCAGGCGGCTGTCAACCAGCACCTCCAGGTCCTTTTGCGCTGGGCAGCTGCGTATGTTGAACTGTATCCTGGGCACTTGAGTATTAACCATTTTATCACTCAATTTCAAGTTCACTGGAAACAGGGATTACAAGGGGGAAAAAACATACAGTCATAACCCGGTATATCATAATAAACTGGTATCTCGTGAAGGAACTTTGGTATTTGTTACTTTTAAAGGAAATAAGCTCTATTTCCTACATTTGTTAGCATTCTTTTTCAACAGGTGAGTTTTAAACTCTGACTGTACCTGCTAGCCATGCAGGCAGTATAGTGTGGCAAACATGGTATAGCTTTATGAAAAGGTGTTGATATTGTGCCCTCATACTGTGCCCTCACACCTGTCCTGTGAAATAGTATTATGTGCTTCTGAGCAGAGAACCCTCTTTAGAAACTGCATGTAAATCTCATGTTGTGAAATGTATGCAAAGAAAGGAAATCTTTGAAAGAAATACCTATTGCCACACAGTGTTTTCTTCCTACCTATAAGCCGAGGCACATCTAAAATCAAAGGGAGAACCTTTACTAATTGTTTTTGGAATTGTTTTAATTGTGAAGTACACTTGAAATGGAAAGCATGTTTGTTCAAATCCATGTTTGTACCCTGTGCTTAGGAGCTGAGCAGATACTTCCCTGACTGGTTGGTACCTTGTATCTTCTTATTTCTGAGGAATAGCACACCTCAGATGAATTTCCTTATCTTGTCCATGGATAGCTCACCTTCTTCTTTATGCTGCTTCTCAAATTTTTATTTTTATACCTTTTTATTTTATACCTTCTCTTTTATACCCACCCCCACCCCCCCCCCCCCCCACACCAGCCAGTGGCTTAGAACTAGGTCTGGTTTAAACTAAGTTTTTTTTACCAGTGCATCTTATTGTTTGGATGATGGTTGTACTTCAAGGATCCAGTCCTTCTTATCCTTTGTACACAGTAAAAAAGTTTATAATGGTTTAAGCATGAAATGAGCCAAGAGGCAGATTTTTAATACTTCTGTGAATTAGCTCTTCCTTTTTATTTTGTACGCTGTAAATGAAACTGAGAACTGATTATTGCAATGGCACCTGAAGAAGGAAGACCTCTTTTAGCCTTTGGTAGTTAGAGAAGTGTTGTCCTCATCCCACCTTTATCCAAGAGCAAGATTCAACACTTGCCATGACTTGTTGAGTCTTCCTGTACAGTGAAATTTCATTAAATTTCATTTTAATTTTCTCATGAAAAAGTGTCTTGTATCACTTCAAGCATTCCAGGTTATAGGGTTAATGACTTGCTGATCTCCTTCTGATTGTTCGAGTTCTTCAACAGCTAAGTCAGATGACTCTTTGCTTAACTGATGTTAAGATTCAAGGAACCAAGGTGGATGTTCTGTGGCAGGCTGAGCCAGTGTGGTTACCAGCTGCTGCCACCCTGCCTGTCAGTCCTTCCTATCCTTTCCCTTGAGTACCAGCTTCTCCCTCGCGCTCCCTTGCTCACCTGACCCTGCCTTGTGTGATGGCAGAGCCAGAGTGAAGCTATTTGCTTTTTTTAGTAGTTCACTTTTCTGCTGGCTTAGTACACTGAGGTGGCTCAGGACAGATGAGTGGAGGAGCCAGTACCTGATAGGGAGGGAAACCAGAGTGAGAAGAAGATGACAAAGGCCATAGCCCCTCATGAAACCACAGCTTAATGTAGACTTGGTGTATGTAGACATAGATTGGACAAAATGTCATTAAAATTACCTCAGAATAGAAGAACTGGGCCAGAAGTCTTTAAATGCTGAATTACAGAGAGCGTTGCTTTGTTGCCTTCTAAGAAATGTAGCATCTCTGAAAGCTCTGCCATGCACAAGGTGCAAGACTGTGCGTTTAGGATTCCCCAGTGGCTAGGCTGTGAGACCCAGAGAACAGGCATGGTATGGACAGAAACACTAACCATGCAGGATGCTGCTGTGATGTTACACTCCCAAACCAGAGGGCAGGAATGTATTTGGGGAGACAGGGACTGGGGCAATACTGTGCATTTTCAAAGGCACCTCCATTCTGAGAAGCATTGAGCATGATCCAGCCCTGCACCTCAAAGTCCTGGCTTCCCTACCCTCTATCTATTTCAAAGATGGGAGGAGATGTAGGCTTACTTTAGCACAGAAGCCTGTTACTGGCTTGGACTGAGCATCACTTACAATGCTAATACCAACTGCTTGGACTGCCACAGTAAAAATAATGGAGCCAGACCAGATCTAACAATAGCTTAGCGGCTTGCGTGGGAAAGGATCCCGAAGCATTGAGTTTCCTCTTTGGAGCCACCTTTTTGAGGTGGTTCACTGTCGCAACATTGATGTAGCTTTTTGGGTGGAGTTTGGCCAAGGTGCAAGATCTTGTGAACTTCTTCTGAAGTTTTTATGTGTGTATAGAGCTTTTGGTTGCACTTGAGGATGTGTATGTTTAGCCTGTCCGCTTAGAACTGGGCAGGTGAAACTCAGTTAAAACTGCAGCAGGAAGAATCTAAGCTATGTTGTCTGGGTGTTGGGGTTTTTTTTTCCTTTTAATCATAAGGAAATTGTTCTAATAATGGATGCTGTTGGTTAGGAATTTGGAAGATGAGTGTGCAGGAAAGGATGGTGCAGTCTTGAAGTGCCAGCTTCTTCAGATAGTTTTTTAATGTCTTGGAGAAACACTTAAAATGTGAATCATTACTGCTCCTGGCTGATTTCGGATGAAATAAAAATCACAGTGGCTGAAAGCATGCATTGACAAAGTCTGTAATAAGAAAATACTCTGGTATACCTTCAGTAGATTTATTTTTATCACCCAGCCTAGCCAGGCTGGTAGAAGTAGCAAGATCAGTAAAATAACCAAGTATATTTAGATTAAAAAAATAAAATAACTTTCGTCCTTTGCAAGCCTACAACTGAAAGAAGTTGTACAATGATGCTTTATAGTTTTATGTGACAATGTTAACATATTAAAGCTTTATAACTATTGTATTGGGGGTGGGGTGAATTAATCAGTTTCTCCAAATGTTTATATTATTTGCTATAATGCTATGGCCTCCTAATACTTCTGCTCTGTAGGTGGTAGAAAAGGAAGAGTAAAACTGCTAGCTCAGTTGCAGCAAGGTCCTCCAATTTTGCATGTGAGAACTCTCACTAAATGGAAGTAAAGGCACATGTGTTTGTGGGCACCTTAATTTTTACAGCTTTCAGTGATTTCTTTCTGAAAGTCCATGGGCTTCAGATGGTTCAGTTGCCGGTGCAACTCCAGGCATTCAATGCCTCTTCTCTATTTGACACCTCTTGTATTGTATATAGAGACTTCTTCAGGTTGGATTCTTCAGGCTGAAACTGCTGCTTTCCTCCTAGTAGTTGGCTCTTTCCCCACTCATAATAGTTGTTTTAGCTCATCTAACAGCAAATTTTAAAACATTATTGCCATGCTCATTACTTTGTCCTCCATTTTGTTGGGACCATCCAATTTACATTAAGTATTTGTCTTCTGTTTCTAAGTGCCATTTTGTTGTGTTTAAAATCAACTCCATGGTCCTCTGAGCACCATTGTAAAAATCTTTAATGTGCCTTTTATCTTTCAGATCTCACTGCTGGTTGGATTCATCAGTGTAAATAATTCTCCATGGACGGATTACAGTGCATACAGCTACTTTCAGATTGTCACCATGTGTGACTTGGTTATGATTTTGTTCTTCTACATTATCCACATTTTCAGAATCTACAGGAAGCTCACTTGTGTTAGCTGGCCACTTGCAGTAAGTCTGGGTTCCTTGCCTCTCTTGTAGGTTGATGTCTCAGTTAGTCCATTTTCTTGTGCTATCACACAATGGTAGGCTGTTTTTTGCATACTCCTTTTTTGTCTGTATACAAATCCTTTTGTTGCTTTTGTTATTAGCATTCAGTTCAGCAGATGCTGTACCTGTAAGTTTTTTAGCTGATTTGGAGCTGATCCTGCCCTCCTTTACACAGATCTAAATCTAGATTTACTCCAGGGAAGGCAGTAGTGTTATTCTGAGACAATTGAAAAGAAGCTCTTGATTATCAAGCCTTCAGCAGGTGGGTCCTAGCTCAGGTCATTTATAGCAGCTAAGGGATTGCTCAATTACCAAATCAGCATTAGAATTCCTGTACTATATCCTGTCTCAAAATAAAGTCTGCTAGTGCTATTTAAGTCAAATGTATCTCTTTTTGGTATGGTTTTAGGTTACTTAAACAATAGCAAGAAATAGGAGCTTCAGCCTGATTGCCATAGCCTGGCCATTCCTGGGATATCCTGCAGGATGTTCCTGCCTCATTCCTGCATTTCCCCTGCACATCCATCTCTCATATCCTAGCAGAGAACTAACAAGCAGCACAGAAAATGCGAGACCTGAACTTCCTCAGTAGCTTTGGGTCAGGTCAGCTAGCAGAAGAGTCCTGTGTCCTAGTGTGGGATGACAGATTTTAATAACCTCTTTGAACATGTATCCCTTACGCATAGTGACATGTGAGTTCCACAGAGGAAGGACTAAAGGGATGGGGAAAGCCAGCTGGAGAGATATAGAGGGATTTTGAAATCCAAGGAGTGGTTGGATGGTGTTTAATGGAAGCTATGTAAGTAGTTTACAGATCTAAGATAATGGTTTGTCCATCCATCCACTTCTAACCAGAGACAAAAATTCAATTTTGTTTTTCTTTTTAGCTGAAGAATATGGTTAGACTTGTACCCCTTTTTATTTTTTCAAGTGTGTACCACCACTATCTGTCTCTAGAAAGTGCTTCTTTATCTAGACATAATGCAGATGCAGGGATTGAAATAAGCTAATAAATGACAGTTTTGCAAAGCAGTATTTGATGTGTGCATTGCTGTAACAGACTATGCCATTTTGGCCTCTGCATAGGCTGCTTTTGTTTTTTGTTGTGTGCTTAATCATTCCTAAATGTTCCAGAGTCATTAGAGAGTTTAAGGCACTGCAGTTTGTGGCTGCTCAGCCTCAGATAGCTTTATGAGATAGGATGCTTGAACTTTGCTGCTCTTCTACAGCCAACCTCCTTTTCAGTCATGTATTTAAGTATCTTTAGAACAGAAAAGGAAGACCTGTAAGAGACTTTGGGAAACTACAGCTAGTGTTTGGCTGAGTTTCCTGGCAGGATCTCTACATTGCAATCAGGGGTGTGATTTGCAGTTAGTAAAGTTACAGTGGTTCAAGAGGTTGTTCAGCACTGACACCTTTTAAAGCTGCGAAGTATTTCTCCAGAGGGACATTCTCCTGGCCCTTCCAGGGGCTGGTTCTACAGCTAATTTAGCCTTTGATGATTCTTTTGCACCTTTGCCCATCCCTTGGATTCCTCTAAAGTAATGGCCTGTGTACACTGCTTTATTTACTGTCTCTAAGGAGGCAGTGGCGTGCCTAATTTGCCTGCCACATTGTGGACTAGCAAGAGAAGCCTCTCTATGGAAATAATTTATTCTACCTGAAACAAGGTTACAAATGAAGAAAGTAAGTGGCAGTCTCAGAGCCTACTTTATGGCAAAGATCCTCCTCAGCTGTTGATAAACGCTTGAGCAGAGGGAAACTGTGGTATAGTATGATAGACTATTTCTCTTCTGGGATTCCCTTGAACAATTTCCTTTTGGGACTATATTCTCTCTCTTTTGGTTTGAGACGGAATCTCTCCTCTCCCTTATACATGGCATTTGCTTGGCTCATGCTGGTAGTGCAGTGCAGGTAAAGTAAGTAGATACCCTCCTGCCCACCCCACCATGCAAGAGAAACAACGCATGTTTAGTTTGCAAACACCCATATTGGTTGCCATAAACTTTGTCAGGATTCAAAAACTAAATCCACAGATAAACCCTGCTTACAACAAGGTAAAATTGACTCCTGGACTGATACTCATCACACTAGAGAAGAGCCTAAATATGGTGCCTCAGCACACTCTCAGAAAAACCATTGGCATCGTGTTTTACTGCAGGAGATCTGCAGCCACCCTTACAGACTTAGGAGCCTGGGTGCTGGTTATAGGTATCTGTGTAGTTGTGCTTTTTGTGGATTCCCTCCTGTTGCCAGTCTTGGTTTATATAAGTTGTTAGTAAATCCAGTAGTTGATCTACTCCTTACTTTCTAAGATTATCAGAAGTAGGAACATTTGGTTTTCCACTTTACACCATTTGCTGCCATTTATTGCCATTTCATATAGGCTGGAGAAATATGCCCATAAGGCTTCTTCCTTCCTCCAGAACTGTCTCCTTAGGTAAGGTGCATACTTGATGCAATAAAGATTTGTGTTTCACCCTTGGTAATGTACCATGTTGAATTGAAAGTCCATACATCCATACCTGAAGATTGGCCCTCTCTCTGTTTTCGAACAGAAAGTCAGGTATGGTACAAAATCCACTCACAAGGTGTGTTT
>NW_009259063.1:2759854-2768269 GCF_000687185.1 Egretta garzetta
ACGTCTGCTTTGTCCCCCTCCCCCCCCCCCCCCCCCCCCTTTTGGCCTGTTATTTTGTCCTCTGGGTTTAAGTAACCTCTTTTTTCATTCTGAGGCATACCAAAATACTTTCATGATAAGTTTCCCTTCTGATGCACACTGTGCTTGTCTTTACAGGAGTTTCTTCATTATTTAATTGGTACAATTCTGCTTCTCATTGCATCAATTGTAGCAGCATCCAAGAGTTACAATTTGACTGGACTAGTGGCTGGAGCGGTAAGACTGGGTTTATTAATCTGGACACTTTTTAAATTGCAGTATTTATTAAATAGGGCATTGGAAATCCATTACTTGTAATTTTATTTTCTTACAGACTTGCCTTGCTTGTGCCTTGGTTGGGTGAACTACCTTCTAGCTCATTTCAGTGAATGTTCTGTAACACAATGCCAACAAAAATATTCTGTTGTGAAACTGCAGACTCATGACTAGGGTATTTGTCCTGTCAGAGAGTTGAAACCAAAGGCTCCTGCTTTAACTCATAGGAACTAATGTGTTTAGGGGAAGAATTAAGAAAGTTCAGTTTTGACAAATGGCTGTTGTAGCAGCTAGAAGTTACCTAAAGGATTTCACCCCATTCTTTGGCTTTTGATGCTTCCTGCTCCTGAACAGAGCCCAGTTCAAGGTAATTTCTCCTAAGCTAAAACCCAGGGGTTCTGGGCTGACTTACTGGGAGATACTCTCTGCCTCTGTTGGATGGAGGGCTTTATAGAGAGAGGCATGACTTCTGAATGTGGGCAACAGTATTTTCATAGCAGCAGGACCTGAAATACAACTCCTCCAGAATAAAGAATTACTTTCAGAAACTTAGTCCTGATGATGCAAACAGACTAGAAGACTTAGCTGACTTGTTTATTTGGCAGATGGCAGGGAAAGACTTGTTTGAATGGGGCAGTAAAAGAATAGTAATCAGAGGTGCTAGAAAAAGTCTTTTACTTGTTGCAGAATCCTAGTGAGAAGTCTAGAAGGTGAGACACTATGCTGCTGTCCAGCCTTTTCTCCCCCCTTGTCTTTCACTCATTGTTTTGCAAGACATAAGCTGCTATTAGAAACTTTTTTTTTAGTATATTGGCAGAATGGAGTAAGAAATCACTTTTTTGGGTCTGTTAATGTCATAAAATTTATAGCTGGATATACAAGAGTATCCATACATTCATGGAATATGTGTCATCCAGTGTTCTGTAAGTATTTGTGGTTTGTTTGTTTTCTCATCCAGACTTTCGGGTTCCTAGCTACGATCCTTTGTGTTTTAAGCATATGGTCATCCTACAAGGTTTCGTGCATCACGCAGTCAACAGGTAAGTATCATGCTTAGTAGCTGCCAGAATGCTTCCCAAAATTAATATTTATATTTTCAGCCACAGGGCTGTATCTACCTGGAAGGATTTATTAATGTCTTGTTCCTTACTCACAAAGCAGTAAGTCCATATTTTCTGTCAAGACAGAAGTATCACAGCTGCTGACAGCTGTTAACAACTAACTACATGAGCAAAATAACTTGCTTCTAGCAAGTAATGAATGTTTCAGTGCTTTCTTTTCTTCCTTCCCCACCCCTACCAAAAGAAGGTTTCCTGTGTGTTCCTTAATCAGGTAGATTAATGTGTGTGTGGCAACGCAAGTGACACTGTCTTCCTTTTCAAAGATGCATCTGTATGACTCCTTCATCTCTGCAAGACATCTGCCTTACAAAATAGGATACCAAAGGAGCGTCCACTACTGAGGAGAGAGCATGGGTGTTACTAGCCTCAACAGCCGGTAGCTTTTGAAGATCTATCTGAATGCCTTTGCAAAACAATGTTGTGAACCAAATTTTTTTTGCTCTCCCCACCCCCCAACTCCCAAGAAGTTTATAATGGAAAGCCTGCTTTTTATGAACTCTACAGAGAAAAACAACCTCTGTCTTCCAAGCTGGGCTGTGGTCATTTCCAGCTATTTGTAATATGTGCATTTAAAACTCATTTCGAGAGTCATTTGGTTCTCCTTTCAAAGGGATGGAAAAATGGCTTCTGATTTCCTCCATCTGTTTACAGAAGGGAAATCCTGCAAATTCCTACCTGATTCTTAACTTCCAAGGATGATTTGTTTCACAAAGGAACTGTTACAAACTGATATGTGCCTCAATAAGCTGACCCAAGTCTTTGTTACCTCTTTCTATCAGAACTGTGGACTTTTTCTAACATGAGCTCAGTCAGCATCAAAAATTATGAACTGCAACTTGAATACATCACTGCAAACACTCCCTCATAACCCTGACTGTACATGATGAAATCAGGTTTTTTCTCTATGCGTTTTTACAGTTTATTAACAATCAAAGATTATTCTTAAAAACTTCCCTCTGCCAAATACAGGAAAATACATACCAAAGAATATGTGTTTAATGTTTTGTGGGATCTTTTTTCTTCCTTTTCACAAATACTCAGTTGTGAAATGGGTATTTGTAAGACCTGTTATGTAGAAAATTTCTATGCATTTCCTATAAATTATTCTCTTTGGAATCTAACAGCGTTTATGGGAAGCCCACTGTGAATGGAGCAATGTGCTTATTCCTCTCTCTTACATGCAGTTTGTCCCTTCTTCTGCCTCTGCTGGGATCCACGCTTTCAGTTCAGTTTTGCCCAATGTGGTATTGTCATGAAGTTCTATGTAATTTTGAGGCACCTTTGTCTTTCTCTCTTTTTGCAGTCCATGTCTGGTGAGCTGGGAATTCTTTGCAGGAAAGATGGAAGCGCATGCCCGTCCTCCTCAGTGCTTCCCCTTTTATGTCTAGCTGTGAAGTAGAACTTGTAAGTTAGTCTCTTCTATCAGGACAACTATGTGATGGTGCAGCAGGTTTCTGCAAAAAGTAGGATTTATGCAGTTTGCCAGGTCCAATCTGGAGGAAAAAAGCATTTTCTGGCCTGCTATCCATTTTCTATTTGTCTGAAATTCTGCATCAATACTGCTAAGAAATTTAATGGTGTCCTCAGAAAATTCTTTTTGTGCCTCACAGCAGGTCATCATACATTGCCATTTGTTGTCACCTTGTTTTTTTATCTCATCCAATATATGTAACTTTATTTTGATTTTTTTTAACTCTTTGACAAGAGAAATTGGCCAACTGCTCAAGTGTCAAAAATTTAGAGTAAGTAAATGAAAATAACTGAGCGGATAACCTGGAAAGGTAGAAAACCCCCCTCCTCACGGTGCACAGTTTCTGTGATTCACTGTTCCTTTTCTTAAGTGCCCTATTTACAGCAACACAGAGCAGGAAACAATTTGAAAGCACAAAAGTCTGCTTTTTATGGGTGTAGATACATATATTCACTCCAAGATAAACTGCTTTGACATGAATGTAGAGGATTATTCAAATAAAACTATATAATAGGCAGTTATAATGTTATTAATTTCATATTGACTATTTTTTGTTTCTTTACAATGTCCAACTTTGGTCTGCTTTTCTGCCCCATACTTTCAGATTATAGATTTTGTGTTTGGTCAGAAATGGGTCACTTTTCTCTTTTTAATGACCTGAATTGAGCACGCCTCAAAGGCTCTCTGGCTAAAAAGAACAGATATCCTTCTCAGCTAGAAATCCACCATCAGCAGAGTCAGTGATGGTTCAGGCTTCCTTGCCCGGTCAGCATAGGACTGGTCCCATGGACATACATGACAAGGGACTTCATTCTGGGCACTTTGAGTGAAAATACCTGCAGAAGGAGGTACACACACACATACGTATTTTTGTGCAACAGGGGTGCTTGATTACCAATTCTCCTGCCAAGACTGACTTACCTGCAGTTTCTGGAAACCAGCAGTCTGACTTTAATTTGGACTGACATGGTAGATAATTAAGGATACAACCTCTTCTGTTCCCCCCAGAGGAAAGGGAGGTGCTCTATTTTCCCTTCACCTCCTGAGATACCACTTCAGATAGATAGTAGGCACCTTCCTACAAGTTTTAACCCCCCTTGGCAATGCTGCGGGAAACCAGTGTTCTGCTGTACACAGCGTGAATGCAGCTGAGACCTCAGCGCTGCGGTGGCAGTGGGGAGAAGCACCTGCCAAGGACTGGGGCTGGAGCCTGAGCTTGCTCTGAAGAAAAGGCTGTTTACACTCTGCTGGAATCATGCTCCCCTCTCCTGGCACTACACTAGCATCCTTTTTTCAGCCTCCCACATCACTCTGTCACTTGTCACTGGGGGAAGGGGGGAGAATTAGGGGGAATTTCATGCTGTCTGACAACCAAAGAATTTCTGAACTATGCTCTGTGAGCGGCTGAAGAATATGTTTTGCTGCAAGTGCACTTGTTTATACTCGATCAAGAGAAGTAAATTACAAGTTCCCTTTTGGTTTTTGTGCCTATCGACAAGTCTAAGGTATGCCTGCAGCTTTTGCTGTTACGACAGTGCTGCGTCCATAGACCCACCAGATGCTCTTAATGCAGGATGCTTTCAGGCTAGAAAACTGGCATCTTTGCTTCCAAAGCTTCCTCACTTCCCCCAAATCCTTCTTGTGAAGCAGGTCTACCAAGAAAAACAGAGGTGTTGCTGGTATCACCAGCTTTACCATGGGTCTTTGAATGACAGCTCTGGCAGAGACTTTGGCACCTCACTACTGTAGCTCTGCCAGTGAAAGTGTTTTAAGTTTCCTTCAGCATCAGCCTGGTTCTGAAAGCTCCATCTGTCTGCAACTTAGTCAAATACAGGATTCCAGCTGTTCTAGAAATAAACTATGTTTGCTATTTGGATGATGTAACAGCTTTGAGACTCAGATTGTCGGATTGCTCGTTTTTTTCCTTCCTCCACTAGAGCAGTGACTTTCTGGGGAGTCTCAGAATACATCCTGTAACTGGAGGACAAGAGGTAGGACCCACAGACAAAACTGTTCCCCTGCCATAGTGTTTGGATGTGCTGGTCTCTGACTATCCCACCCAAAAGTTGTCCATCCTCTTCAGCTCCAAGATGAGTGTAGTATATCTTCTGAGACAATGCAGGTAGAGTTTGGGGTTCAGTTTTACTGAAAATTAAAATCTAAATGCTGGGAGAAGAAAATAGGTAGTACAAATTGTTTCACACTGCAGAAAAAAAACCCCTGATGTTTGAACTGTGGGGGCTTGAGCTAAGTTAGAAAGTGACTAGTGCTTTTGTCAGATAGAAACTGGGAAGATGAGAAGCAGAAATGAAACTTTTAAAAAAAAGAGGAAGGGTGGCTTTAAAAAGCTTGAGGACCACAGTGCTGGATGAAGACACTGCAGATTATGTGAAAGCTTGCACACTTTTTCTGTTGCTTCTGTTTTGCATTGTGTAAACTGTGAAGGAATGGGTTCTTTGCTCCTAAAAGGCTTTGAGGACAAATCGCTATGCAGGGTATAGAGGGGATAGCAGGACAGAAGGATGATGATAACTTTTAATGGAGGGAAAGGAGTGTTGAGTGATGCTCCAGGGAAGAGGATGAGGAGCTTATTAGGACAAAAAGGAGCAGGAGACAAAGGGAGAGCAGGTGCAAATATTAGTGGAAAGCTTATGAGAGGAGGAACTAATGTGAGCACATTGTGCACTAATAGAAATGCTGGCAGATATCAACGGTTTCTGGCTGTGTCAGTACTTCAAGGGCAAACCTGCCTGGAGTGATAGAATTCTGCTTGCCCGCTATGCACACTTCATACCCTGCGTCTGGGATTTTCATGTTTGGCTAAAGCTGTGGGAGGATTTGCTAAACCTGACCCAGGGGCTGCAGAACATGGCATCAAGTTGCCACATGTTCTGCCCTGTTTAACTTAAAATTGCTAAGGGTTCCACTGTTCTTAGAGACAGCATGGAGCAGAATGCTGCTGCAGAGTGGGAGAGGCTGTGTGCTGGCCAGTGGCCTTGGCCCATCCCTCCAGCTAAGGGCAAAAGTGCAGACCTGCTTTTAGACTGAGTGTCACCTGAAAGCCAAGGAAAGCTGGAATTACTGGGCTCACTGGGCCCTACTGATGGGCTTGACACCAGGCTGGAATCCAGCGGGTGCTGCCAATTGTGTGAGATGGGGAGAAGCAGGTACCAGAGAAAGGGTCTGTGGGAAGCCCACATACTGTTCTTTCTGCCTGCAGAGATTTACACCCAGGTGGCAGGACAGAGCCCTTGCCACAAAGCTTTAGGGTATTCTTAAGCAGCCCTCCTGTTAGGCCGTTTCAGTTTTCAGACTGGAGCACAGGTGTAGGTGCCATGCCTTTGGCTTACCTTTCACTCCTCTGCAAATGCACAGGGCTGCACCCTTGCGATGCCAGCCTGTTGGGAACAGGCAGCTCTTGGGTTTGGTCCCTGGTCCCAGGGCTTGTTTAACCCTGCTACATGGAAGCAGGTTAGAAAGTCACACTGGTGTTTGTCATTGACCTCTCCTGAAGAAGAATGATTGCTTTTTTCCAGCACAACTGCAACTGGAAAACAGGAAGAGCAGTAAGTACCATTAGCTGCTCCTTCCTATGCCTGTCCCTTCTAGAGGTCACTGATTATCCACAGCTGGCTACTCCAGAGTTTGTCTCTGTTCTGCCTGTCCCTGAGCCCAGATTCCCTCAGCCTCAGCTGGTCCCCTGGGTCAGCACTCTGGTTTCTCACGGCCAGTATGGTAAGTGTGCGCTGTTGTTTATTACTAGGGACTGACCAGTATACAGCGGGTTCCCACCATCCAGGAGCTTGCGTCCAAAAAAAAAAGAAAAAACCCAATATTTATAAGCAACTGAGCTTTATCTTCTTATTATCTCATATCTGCACTGGTTTACGGGGTTAATGACTTGCCAATTTATTAAGTATCAAACAAGCCCTCATCACCTGCCTGGACTAGCCCCTCTGCCTTGGGGCAGTTGGAAAAAAACCAAAAACCTGTTTGCTCTTTTGCCCTCTGCCAAACTGTCTGAGCTGCTCTGACAGTGAAAAGTGAAGCTGTCTGGCCATGCCCAGAAGCAGCACTTCACGCAGGTAGGAAGCTTGAAAGTTAGGGGGGGGAAAAAAAAGGAAGAAAAGAAGAGTTGCAGCACCACAGGAGTTAGCTGCCTCAAGGGCAAGGTGGCTGCCAAGACAAGCTTTCAGTTTTACGTGGAGGCAGAATTTAGATACCAAAATCTTTGGCATTATCCTGGCTTAGTGCTGTGAAAGCTTGGCTTTAATGAGACAGTGCTGAGTAGCCAAAGGCATGATCTTATGGCTGCTCAGTATGTGCTGGGGGGCGACAGTAGTATGATAGGGAGGGTTCACAACAAGGAGGCTGAGAGGAACCTTGTCTTTTTGGGGAGGGGAGTGAATAAGGAGGGCAGAGCTAGAAAAGCAAGTGCAGATGTAGAAGCTAAAATCAAGGGGCCATGGCAGAGCAGCAGTGCTACCTGACATTTCCTGAGTAAGCAGCTCAGAACAGTGCTGGTATTCAGGTTAATGTTTTCATACTGCTTCCTGAACATGAGATGACCTCCAGCAGCACCTGTTTTTTACATATTGCTGAACTACAGCTTTACAGAAAGGCACATAAGATAAATATTTTCAGAAGCACTTTTGTCACTGGGCAGGTGCTAACCAGCTCTCAGGTGAGGCTTGTGTTTGAGCAGAGCATGTCCTTCAGAGCACTAGCCAGCCATGAAGGCCAGAGCTTTTGAAGCAGAAGAAAGGATTAGGATGTAGATAAAATGACTTCAATTAAAATGCATTTTTCTAGGGCCTGGCTTGAACTGAGTTAAATTCAAAATACCCAAGATGTTATAGATTTCATATATTCCTCCTTAGATGTTTACAGACCTAGAATAAGAGCAGCACACAAAGCAACCATTTGAAAGGAATAAACTGCAACCTCTAAAGCATTAGCAAAAGGGCAGCAGTCCTGCCCTCCTTGCTGTGACAGGAAATTTGTCTGGCAGTGGGGAGTAACACAGGAAGGCACAGGTGTCCCAGCACCAGCACTCGCTGCTACAAAGCCCCCTGGTTACTCTGGCCCTAAAATGATTTCAGCCCCGCCTGGAGCACAGAGGCACTACCACATGCGTCACCTTTGGCGCCCCTCTCGCCTGTGACTCCAAGAGCGGTGCCCACAGGCTGGGACCCTGCAGAGGTAGACAGGCAGCTGTGTGGCAAACCAGGCACCTGGGGAACAGAGGGAATAGCACAGAAGAAAAGGAACAAACCAAGCGCTCAGTGCTTTGCATGTTTGGGTATGTGTAGAAAGAGAGTCATGTGTGGTGGTGAAGGAAACACCTGTGTGTTTCTGTGGCTGATGAAGGGGCTACCAGAAAGACAAGAATGCGCCAGCTTTTGAAGTGGGGATGAGGCAGCAGGCCAAGCAGCGTGGCGGGGCATTTCTCCCTGCAGGGGGGAATATCCCCAAGCCACTAACATGGAGTCATTGGCAAATTAAGTTACGCCGAAACCACTGGAGTCA
>NW_009259063.1:2768677-2785408 GCF_000687185.1 Egretta garzetta
ATATCCCAAAGCCACTAACATGGAGTCATTGCAAAATTAAGTTACGTCTGAACCACTTGCTCTTTTCTTACATGTTTGCACTTGTGCAAGAAGAGCAACAGGAGCCAAGCAGCCTTCTTGGCATAGGAGGAATTGCAGCAAGACTCTAGAAACCTGGGGGGTGGGGGGAGGAACTCTACAGGTGTAGACTTAGAGGCACCTAACCATTCAGACTACAAGGACAGACTAGGAAATGAGAGACGTCATTCATCCTGCAACTATTTTTACAGCCCAAAGAGAGTAAACACCATTCTCCCAGGGAAAAGCACAGTGTGTCTTGGAGGCTATTTGCATAGGACTAGCCTCAATACCCAGCCAGTCTCCCTTGCGTATTCAGTGAAGAAAGAGAAGGGCAAGAGTGAATCATGGCAGCAGTGACTCACAGGGCAGGAGTTACCCTTCCCCTCTGATTCACCCTCTAGACGTCTTCCTCCATCAGCTCCCGGGGGAGCTTGGCCTCCCAGCTGGACCATCACAGGATAGGGCTGAGGAGATGATACCCCGTTTTGACTTCCCCCTGGGGAGCTGGGACAACACCCACCTCTTAATTCCAGCACTTGCCTCTCAGCACTTAACAGAGCTCATGCGATAGCTGAAGGGACGGGAAGAAGGCAGGGTAGGAGTTGAGTATCACCTCAAAGCCTGTAGCTAGCCAAAAGCATCCATTTGCAGTTTCTTTTTATGACATCTGCTAGCCAGCTGGCATGGTAGGGTATGATTGCCTCTTCCCTCCCCCAGTACAGCCCTGCCAGCACACACACTTATACTAACACAACTTTGTTATTGAGATTATTGGGGTTGTATGAGGTGGACCGGCATGGGTGGCTTTGTACCACCATGAGTACAAATCACGGCTCTGCTGGTACAATAGCTCCTTTTAGATCCGAAGTGCTTTGTCCATCTAGCCCAGTCTACTGTTACTCTGTAAATCACTCTTAACATAAAACTTAATGATCTGCATCCCCCTTTTTCATGAACCCCAGCCAAATGAGAGCACAATGCTGCAGCTGTAGCTATTAAGCTATGGTGGCAGCAAAGCACTCCATTAATACCTCATGCTCAGCAGTTTGTGATGCATGAGAGCTGAATAATTATGCCCTTGTTACTCTCAAATGAGAGGCACAATTGCCAGAAACAAGCGCTTACAATTAAAAAAACTGCATCAAGTCAAGGACAACATTTGTTCATTCATAAAACAAGCCTTTCTGAGCAAGAGGACTATGAGGCAGAAAACAGACAGGCTTACGTTAACAAGGCAGTTGTTTGTAGAGCTGCATTGTCCCCCCTCAGATAGACCTCCACAGCCTCTTCATCCCAGTTGTCTTGAGAAACTAGTAGGCAGAGCTTTAGCCAAAGCTCGTGTTGCTATGAATGTTGTGATAGGGAGGTTTAGTTTAGATTGGAGGGATAGGAATGGGAAGCAGGGCATTAACCATGGGAGTATCAATAACAGGTGATCAGCAACCTTTGAAATGAAGCAGACAGGCATAGGAGAGTGAAAATGGGTGTTAACAATAAAAATAGAGGTGGTGAGAGTCAGTCCTCCTTTCTGAGGATGCCTTGTTGCTCACAGGAGGGGAGCAGCTCCACATCTTTGGTCAGTGGTGTGCAGAGACCACAGAACAATTAATTAACTGTTCCTTCCTTACCTACAGCTGAACACAAACAGGGATTTCAGAATCGTGTCTGCACTGGTATTTTTGGAAGAGTGACAGCTGGTGCAAAGGAAGCAGTTAAAAGGAGGGCTGTAGCACAGACAGACTTGCATTATTTTGAGCAACATTCCACCATTCTCTAAGCAAGGGTAGGGCATACGGTACTAAAAAACTTGTCACATTCTTGTCTTACAATGTTACGCTTTCAGTAAGTCCAAGTGAGGACTAAGAAGAGAGTTCTGAAGTACGCCCCAAACTTTGTGCTGCAGAATACCACATGCTTTCATGCAGCACATCCAGCAACAGATACCTGACCGGGTATTCGCTGCGTGCTGTCCTCAGCTGGCTGCACGTGAGTCATGCTGCATAAGAATGTGCTTATGCTGTCGCCTCCTTCTGAGGCCCTGCCTCTCACCTCAGGACTTGCCGCCTTCAAAACAGCCAGGTCTGTGTTATTTTCCCAGTCCTGTTCTAATATTCAGCCAAGAGATAATAGGTCATAAGAAACAAACCGAAGGAGTGATCAGGACACATGGGCTGGTCAAAGCAAGTTTCACTGGGGTACCTGGAGAGGACCAGAATTTCAGGACGCCCTGTCTGGCATGTATTACAGTTGATTGCCAGCATTTCTGTTTGTGGACCCTGACATTTTTCCAGCATGCATAATTTGCATTTTTTTAATTATAAGCTTCTTTAACTTCCCAGGAGTCCAGGAAATGCTCAGGTATTCCCCATCCCTTTCTTCTCCCACCCACGATCCCCACAACTTTGATCAAAAACCACAGTGTAGGACTGACCACAGAAATCTTCCAAGGTGCATGCAGTGTTATAGGTGCAGATCTAGTCATGCAGCCGAGGCTTGACTTTGTAATAAAAAGGAATTTTTAAAACCATCTCTTGACAGCTTACAAAACAAAAGGAATAGAAATAAACCTCTTTCCAACTGCTTAGGTAAAGTATCTCCTTGAGACAACATTGAGCTGATTATATTATCAAAAAACCTTCTGGCTACATTTTGAGAAATAAGAATAGTGATACTGTTTCCAGTCATTAATGACACAGTTCAATTTATAGCCACACTGACATAAGAAGAGGACAAGGGGGCTTCAGTGAAAATTAAGGTGGGAAGAGGGCGAAGTCCTCCAAACGAGGTAATTTCAATCACAGGATCATCTTTGCCCTCTTGTGGGCAAATTCCTCTCCTGCAGCTTCTCAGCAGATTTCCTGTGCAGACAACTGCACGGTGCAGCCGGCAGGAACAGAATGCAAAAAGGCATTGCTGGCCTGCCTTGTGATTCCTTTAGCAGGCAAAGAATGGCAATTCTGAATTCAAAGAGAAGTCAAACCCAAACCCCAGCCAGTTAGTTAACCTTGCTTGGTTCCTGCGCACCAGCACGAAGGAGGCTGTGCGATACAGCAGGTGGCTGGTCCTGCTCCTCGCCCTAAGGAGAAAGCCCACCCAAAAGCAAGGAAATATGTACGTGCCTTCAACAACGGACAGACCGGCAGCAGCGACCAGGCGGTGCCTGTGCGCTCACAGAGGAAAGCCGCAGATTACCAGCCCATAGTCTCCCTGCTGTGCTATTCTGAGAATTTACAGTCAGGTAACTTGGATTACACTCCCGAGAGGAGTTGTCATTATTCTAGCAATAACAGGACTTAAACTGGGTGGCCATGCTCCAAATTATTAAATATTTATTAATCTTTCTTAGGACTTCTGAGTTACCGTTTCATGCTGTGTAAATCCACCACTGATGTACATTTTTAATGTAACATTTTGCCTCAATTGTCTTCTTGCATCTAGTTTTCAAATGTAATTAAAAGCATTAGAGACCTTCTTCTCTTATGAATCCTTATGGTTACACTCATCTCTGGCAACTTCACCAAAGGGACAATTTCACCTTTAATGTTATGATACAAAGAAAAATACACCACGGCATTCCAGTTTCAGTGCTGACAATGAAGAAAGTGCCCTTCTCGTCCTGCCTACAAGATCACCACCAGGTAATAAGCTGTCTGTAGGATTATGAAACAAAAAAGCTACCCTGCCAGAAAGCATGCAGGTTTATTTCGTTTTCCTCACCCCCTACCTACCACTGACAATCAGACAAACATTTTTAAAGGATGCAGCAGCTCCCCCTCAACCAAGTAACTCAGTCACCTGCATTTTTCTACACCAGAAGAAATTCCTTGCTTTTAACACCTTTTGCTAGTTTGTGCTCCTCCCTTTAACAAGTCTGCCACTTCGTGTTGTTTCAGCTCCAACTAACCAAGAGAGTAGGAAAGCAGCACTTGAATCACACTTGTCACAGTAACCTATAGACCATGGTAGGTGTAAAGGCTGTTGCACACAAGTTTGGTTGGACCCTGTGGTACGAGGCAATACTGACTGTATCGGACCCTTCCTCCTGGAAACCTGTGGTGAGAATATCCAGCTTTGCGAGCTGGACCCTCTTCCCTGGTAGCAGGCAAACACAATGCAAGCTCTTTCCTCCAAACCAGGAACAAAGAATGATGTTATTTCCTCCGGTTGGCTCTGGGAGGACTACATAAGTGACACCAAATCATAGCAGCAGAAACGAGAAACACTTGTAAGTTAAGTTATTTATTAATATTTTATTTTAAAAATTATAAAATATTTTAGAAAGTTCCTAAGACCAAAAAAGCATAATACATTAAAAAAGACCACAGGTTTAGAATGGAAAAAATATTTAAGCATTTCAAAATTATTTAAATGGAAATTCAAGGCAACACTGGCAACAAAACTATACATTTTTCATTTTTTATGTATAAAAATACTGTATTATCATCCTGATTTAATGATCATTAAAAGTCACTTAAATTCTCAAAGGTATTAAAAGTGATAGATAGCTCTGAACAGCACAGAATTTAGTATCTAGAGATCTGTTTATGTTTACAGCAATAGTCTAAAACAAAGTTGAATTCCCATCTTAAAGGCACCACCAGCATCTTGATTCATTACAATTTTACATATAGCCTTTCAAAAATGTCACAAAGTATTTCTTTCCCTTCAGTGTAGAAAGTTTGGTATTTTTATTGCACAAATTGAAGGAGGATCACCATGATGGCCATTATGCAAAAAACTGGGCAGAGCTCCGAGAAGTGTGCGAGATAGCTCACTGCTTTTTCAAGTTGGAGGGTGCAAAGGTAGAACTCAATTGTAACAGATCACAATCCTTCCCTGCTATTTTTAAGCACAGTGTGCAAGCAGGGAGGCACAATTCCTTCACGTATTTAGAACCCAAAGGGCACTGTGATTTTAATGTGGGCTAAACACCAAACACAAAAATTAACATTCACAATCTACATAATGCATGCTCAGATTTTCAGAGCAGAAACAGTCGAGCCACTTCATGACAAGTCCTCACGTGTCCTGGAGAATCCTCTGCACTGATTCTCAAGGTACTGTAAACAAAGCCTGAAAGTGGGAGCAGAGCCTTTAAGTATTTTTTGACGGGCTCAAGTGGGAAAGACAAAAGCTTTTAATGTGTCTGAGCAGGCTTGCAGCACCACTGCCAAGCACCGTGGTGAAGAAGGGAGAAAACAATGTCCAGGTAGACGTACTGGGGCAGTTGCTTCTTTCCACAGGTTGTACTACCAGTTAAGATTATAGAGAGACAGCTACTTTGCAAACAGATGACGACATTTAAGGCTTGTAACGGTGCTTCTGCCAGAGCTCCCACCGCTCTCCTAAACAACCCCTAATCCACTTCAGTTAAAATCAGCCAACTTAATGTAAGCAATTTAAATAGCTGGTTTAAATAAAGCAGGCTGATTTCATCAGAAGCAGTCTGGGAAACAAGCAGTCGGCTTTGCTGACAGAGCACGGGAGGGGTAAGAGACATCCAGCCACAGGCACGCACAGCTCCTGCAAAACCAGATGTTTAATCCATCTCCAACGCCATTCTCTAGGATCAGTCTGATTAAAAAGACAAGACACTCAAAGTCCTGAATCCAGCACCAGAAGCGTCAAAGGGGGCACATCAAGACTGCAGGAGACTGGTCTGCTCAGCCATGGCAGCAAGCAAGTCTCTGCCCCCCCAGGGCTGTGAGGGCAGAGGAGCTGGAAGGGGGACACCCCTGCCCCTTCATCTCAGGAAGCTGATAAAGCAGTTAAGAAAACGGCCTCACAGAAGCAGGGAACAGCATACACACTAGCAAACCTGCTTCTCAGCTAACTTAAAACAGAACAAAAAGAACATCTCATACATGGAAGCCTAGGATTAATAGTACCACCACGCAGAAACTGACTTGTTGGCCAACAACTGGTTTGGGAGCAACAATTTAGCGCTCGCCTTAAACCTATAACCAATATGTGACTTGTGTGCTTGTAGTATTTAACTACTACGTGACAGATTAATGCCAGCTAAACAGTATCTGGAATGGAGCAATAGGTATTGTTACAAAGAAAAGCAGGACTCCTCCTATTTGTAAGCTCCTGTGACATATAGGAAAACAACTACCAGTTTCCCCAGAGACTATCATTTGCTGTTTCCATTAGCAGTCGGCAGCGCTTGCATCCCTTGCTTCAGTCAGAGATGGAATCCGACCCTCAAATCTATACAGGGATCAGTCAGTTAGGGAGAGAATGGGTATAAACTACCTACTTGGAACAGCTAAAATGAAAGCGAAGAATACGTCAAAACCCCCTCACTCTAACAACCCAAAACACGCCAGGGATGCCAGCACATGTGTAGTAGGAGAATCCATCAAACCATTCTGCAAAGGTTGGCAGTATTTGCTTCAAAAGGCCTAATAGATCACGGGAGTTAGGAGATCTCTCTCAGAGCCACCTTCTTCTGACACCAACTCATCGTGGCACCTTGTCATAAAGATAACTTGCTCTGTATTTCGGTTCCTCTGTGAAGTATCAGCAGTAGGTATCATCAATAGGGAGCCAAGGCAGAGAGATGACTTTACAGATCCTTTTCAGTACCAGTATCTTCAATTCAGGAATGGACACCAGTAACAAAGCATTTTGGTGGGGGAAAGTCTATAGAAAATGTAACCAAAACCCAGAACTCCCTTCATGTAAATTCAAGCTGAGAAAAACTACAAGAAAAATTACCAATGATAACAGTCTCATCGTAGTGCTGCATTGCTTAATAAATATCAGCAGCACAGTGTTACCCTTACACTATATTTATAGCTTTTAATTGTAGATCAAGATTTAGAGACTACAAACATTTTGATGTAAAACCAAATTCAGTAGGCTCCCAGGCAATGAAAAAACAAAAAAATTCTCTTGGAATATTAATAATAGATACAGACACAATCCCCGAAGAAAGACACTGCAAATCAGAGAAGAGACATTCCTCATTAAGGCAAGTCACCAGTAACACTGCTTGTAAACAAACCATCTCTAGTCTATCCAGTTTTCAGAGACAGCTACAGCAAGCTCTGTACACCTAGGCTGAGGTCGGGTTCTAGTGCAAATGGACACTAATAAATACAAGGGGAAAAAGCCAGTCCAAAGAGTATTATTTCTTCACAAGGCAGAAAATTCTATGGAAGAGAGTATGTCTTTTATACATGGCTCTGAAACCAAGCTACAGTTTAAATTTGATGCTTCACACCACCTGTCAAAATTTTACATCCTCCAAGGAAAGTGTAGTGTTAGGCTTAAGTCTCAGAGCTTAGAGAGAGCAATCACAAACTCACATTCATCAGAAAGTGGCAGCACTGGAAAAAAGCTCTGACCTTCTTTTACAACCCTTTGTCTTACAACAGCCTCCGCATCCTTTTCCAAATGCGGCTTGCTCAGCCAATTTCTGGAGGGCTTAGTCTCAATGCTGTCACAACAGGTTACAGGACTATAAGTTTGTCAGACTAGGGTACTGATGAAATGGAGTTAGCGCCTGGAAGACACAGCAAATGTCATCAGCACTCAAGCAAGAATTGTTTTTTGCATAATCAGCTTTTTCTCATTTACTTTGGTATTTTGGAGCTTTTGGAGCATCTCCAGGCTTACAGCAATTTGCCCTACTTTTGAAGTCTTTCCTCTTAAGTGAAGTCTAGCGGTCTTGCTAGTCTTGCTTCTACCGCAGACATCTGAAAAATGCCTTTTCACCACTTCATTTCTTTTACCGCCATCAACATCTTGTCTGATATGTCCGTCACTCATCTGATATATGTTGCATCAGTAGTGTTTCTTGCAGTCCTACAGCCTGTCACTTTTAAGACAAATCAAGGCTGCAAGTGCTTATTTACCTGTTTACCAACTGACCTAGTCAGTAGCAAGAAGTCTCAAGCCAGTGCTGTATTTATAAACAGAGAAAATGGTGGGGTCCATAACCATTCTGGCAAAACTTAGCATTTGCTACGCATAAACAAGCTGCATATGGTATTAACCTCACAGGTAATGTTCACCAAGACAGTACCAACGTGCTGTAACTTTTTTTCCCCTTGATGTTCAGATTGCCACTTTTTGGGTTACTTCGTGAAAATATTTATTCTTCATTTTTTTCCTCTCACTGCTGGTTTTTCAAGTTTCTTCCTGCAACTTTTACAGCTTTTGAAACAATCCGAAAGAAGATTCTGGCATACAAGTCCAAACTTTGATGGCCATGGGGTGCAAAACGGTCTCCTTAATATACGGTTACGTTACCCTCTCCATAAAACCCCTACACGCGCTATTCCATTAAACTGATCTCCACAGACAGAACCGAGACGTGAGTAGTAAAAACAAAACAAACCCCCCCTATGTAAGGATAAGTGTTCCTGTAAGGCTCCAGTTAGGTGTCCCTTTTACATTCAGTTTGACCAGTAAGTACAAGAATGAATTTTGCTGTACTAATTTATAACTTGTAACAGAAGTGTCTGGTCCATTTATACAGAAAATATCTTTAGGGTACAGCTCAGAATTTATTTATCACACATTAACCTTTATTAGTCACCTCTGTCAAAAATCAAATCAGCACGCTCTTGTCCTTAAGTTATTCTATTTAGACACAAGTTTTTTCAGTGTACGTCACCTGGACAGGTGGCAGGACCAGATATTAAGCAGGACCAGTTACCTTAGAATATGATGCTCAAGATGCCATTATGTGACTGAAGGATCTATAAAAATTTGTGATGAGCAATGCGTACAAAATTGATTAGAAGGAAGAGAGAGAAGTTGTTACCTACAGTGCACTGAAAGTTCATTTCAGTTTGCTCCATTCAAAAAGAAAAAAGGGAAGTAATTCCAGAAAGTTAGCTTGCTTTATTCAGTGGTTGATTTTCTGTGGCACTCTGAGTGTTGCCAGGATTTTCAGAGCGTCCATCGATGTTTTGTTTCCAAATGTAAAAACACTCTGCAATAATTTCAGCTAAAAATGCAGCAAATGCAAGAAATCCAAACACCTGTGAAAGTGAAAGGAAAATATCATTTTAAAATGTGCCAACATTAAGAGTATTCTAACATTGTCTGGAAAGATTTGCTGGACTATTTATATATGTTAATAACTCTTAATATATTAAGATTACAGTCCTCCTTAAATCGGTGGTTCCATTTAAATTAGAAACAGATGAGAAATCATAATTCTAGCATATTTAATGCAAAAGTTTTTACAGTTCTCATTCTTTTAATCAAGCCTGAACCGTACAATATGTTCTGGACAGCCCTTAGTAGTAAAACTATATCCATTTTATTGCAAAAATTAGTTATTCAAGAAGCATGGCATTGGTGGTATAGCAGAGTATTTATCCAAGAAATGGCTGCTGATTAGAAGAGTGTGAAGAGGAGTAACACATGGAAGGTGAAGGGAGATAAGAGCTGCAGAGCCTAGGCAAGTCCCTACTGGGTCAGCAAAGGGGGATGAGATGACATTTTGTTAATGACATCTCAGTATTACTCATGGCATGAGAGCGATAAGGAGAAGGTTGGTTTCAGCAGCTTCTTTCAAACAAGGAAATACGTACGTTATTCTAACTTTTACCTAAATTTTCCACAACTGGTCTGCCCCAAAGCAACTTGACACTGGTAAGTCTTAAATCACAATAGTTTTTGTTTTTCCAGCACCAGAAAAAAAAACCTGAAAGACTTCATACTCAAACCATTAGGTTTGAATACATCAACATCACAGAAGATGGCTACACAAACGTGTGTATCTCTAACAGCTCCTGCTCCCTGTGGAACAGAATTGTTTTGCTTTCTTTTCTAACTCATATTTTCTCATTCAAGAATAAAATCAAAATTTCATCTTTTAAACTCACATATTCACAATTCGAAGGTTATTCTAAAGAAGTGCCAAATGAGTGAGGAATTACAACATCCACAGCATCCCAAAGCCTCTTCAGTGCCCCGCCCTGAGCGATGCATGCCCTGCTGTTCTATTTCTGTCACTGAGGAAACTGCCGTTCCCTCTCATTGTGGCCTTTGCAAGTCACCATTCTCCACATACACTTTATAATGCCTGGCAAGACATGGTTTCTCGCCGACTTTGTGAAGGGCTGGCATTAAGAGAGAACTGAGGGAAAAAGCGGGCATTTCAGAGAGAGGGTATCAGAGAACTGGGGAAGCTGTGAGAGAGGTCAACGTCGAAACAGTGACAGGTGACAGGGAATAACAGGGGGCCAAGGCAGTGAAGTCTGAGGAACCCAAAAGGAAGCAGCAAATGCTGGAGAGCTGCAAGCGCATGCGGAGCTTTCCGGCAATCCTGAGGAATGCCTGCTTTTTGGATTTCCTGCGGTAAGTTTCTGGAAGGTCTGAAATAGCTAATTCCTCCTGAAACACCACAATGTACTAAATTCTGTTCCCTGCCCAGTTTCTTCCCTGCAAATTGAGTGAGGCTTAGAGGGGAGAGAAATTAACATACAAGATAAATACAAAGGAAATTATGCAATTTTAAGACTTACAAATGCAGCTTTTTCAACAGCAGACCCAGAGCCAGTTGCAGCAAGCACTATTGATGCTAACAGAAAAAAGAGACATATGGCTACCACGGCCCCAAAATTCTGCAAATAAAAAAAAGAAATGTTATAGAATTGTAGGTCTACTACCTGAAAAAGAGCAAGCGTCATAACAGCGGCTGAGTTAATCTGCCAGTGAATTTATGCTTTGAAACTGTGATGCTAATGGGAGCTTCACAAAATATACTTTACAGTTATATTCATAGAATCATAGAATTGTTTAGGTTGGAAAAGACCTTTAAGATCATCAAGTCCAACTGTTAACCGTTATTCCGAACAACATTCAAAATTATCAACTGTTTAAAAGAGTCTGCATTACATACTCCCGTTTTTGTCGTCTTTAAGTTATTTCACTCATCTAACTTCTTTCACAATCAAATTCAGGCTACCATTATTCCCTACGTAAAACATGTAGGAAACCTGTAAGTAATTGTGCTCATTCAAATATCTTACTACGCTCCCTTATCTGCACCTTCACATAAAAAAACCTACTGTTTGCTCTGAAGACAAATAGGAAGGGATGCTCATAAGACACTATAATATTCCTGCAGACTTTACAGAGCAACTTTGTGCCACTGAAATACAAAAGCATGAACGATCTTCTGAAATTTGAAAGCATGAACTGTAACAAATGTGATTATTACTAAAAAGGAGGTAGGCTACACCCAGCAGGAAAACAGATAGGGTGAAGAGGCAAGTTACAAGGACCATCCTGGCAGTAAACTGTGTTCCATATGCACACACATATGCGATGACTACGCAGTAGTATTAGTCTGCGTGAAAGACTTTCACACCAGTCTTAAAATCCTGCAGGTAACCAACCTGATAATTTTGGAAAAGTTGTCAACATAAAAGGGACTCTCAAAGTTGACTCATTTTTTAACTACATGCTACTTTAATCTACCCTTTAAATAGAGAAGAAAAGGAGATGCATTCTGCATAGCCTTGTCACAGTAGTCTTTAAGCACTTACAAGGAAGAGTTTGTTTAAAAAAAAAAAAAGTCCTTACCACTCTCCTTACTGTATCTTCTCCAAATGTTTCATATGTATCAGTGCAATACATGCACAGGATCAGGAGGCTCAAAAAAAAGGCACTGCAGCTTGTGAATTCAAAGAAGTAAAGTCCACCACACGTGATACAATCCTCCACAATTTCTTCACAAATAAAAGCCAGAAGAGAGAAAATCTGCAAACAAATAACATGGATCAAGTCTCTAATACCTTCAGCAAACAGATGTCTATGATATCAACATTAATAAAGACAGCTGTAAGGAAAATCCTCAGTCTACACCGAATACAGTAAAATTCCGCACTATTTTCTTACAAGCAGAAATAATTATGTAGTGACATAGTTTACACTTGCTGTTAAAAGTTAATCAATAAACTACACCCATGTAAGCTGAGCACACAATGCCCAACACAGGCTTCTCGATTAGACAGATTCCCGATTTGTGGTTTTCTGCCATTGCTGGCTGGAAGCAGACGAGGCAGGAAGCATGGCAAGCACGCATCCTCCTCAGAATGAGCAACAATGCTCCTGCTTACTACTTACAACTGCACTTCATTTTAAATGCATTTGGGTTCAGGGTGGAGGGGGAGACTGGATGGCATGGACACAGTCAGCTACCTCCCTGAAAGTTTACAGCTGACGTTACCTCCCTTGATAAACTTCAGAGGAAGTGTGTGTAGCTAATAGCTCACGTGCTTATGACCCAGTAACGACGGCAGCTCAGCTGCACTCACAGGAACCAAAACTTTAAACTATATTTAAGCTATGTTGGACAGTGTTTAATCTATGCAGAAGCTTATGTTCACCTTCCTGCCACAGTGCTTTCTGAGGAAAGAGCAGGAGTTAATTCCCCTTAACAGAGTCACCCCATACATCTGCTGCTGGATTTTCTACTATGTTATTGTACGAGAAAGAATGTTGCTTTATTTAAATGTTCTCTCATTTTGGCCACTTCTTGCTAGTTTCCTTCATCCCATAAAGCCGACACAGGATTATAGATCCTTGCAGTAAGGAGTTCACCAAATTAAAACAATACTATTAGTAGGAATCAGACTCGGTCATAAAATCAAGACTGATATAAGGACGATGACCCTATGTTTAATAAGAGTATATGGGCAATAATGAGGCTGACGGTAAAACCAACCAAACAAACCACCAACCCAAACAAATTCTAAAATTCAGAATTGTTATTTTCCAGTTATTAGCAACTGCAGATGCTTCATCTGCATCTTATTCTTGGAAAAGAACCACCAGCCTTCAGTTTCAGTTTTCTATACAGTAAAAATAAGAACAGCAGTTTAGCACGTGGGAACTGTAAATGCCCCCCACTAAGCCTGCCAGACCACAGAAGGGCACTTCAGAGCACGATGCTTTGAATACCCTGCAATCATACAAAGTAAACAGGATCTCAGCAAGGGAAAGAACCCGAGCTGGGAAACTGCAGTGTTACTATCAGGCCTCCACATGTTTCCCTTCCCTCCCACGGCAGCTGGCAAAGCAAACTTCTCAGCAACCCTTGCACTTAAAACAGTGACTACAATGGCTGTCCGAGGAGTGTTTTGAACTCTGAATTTCCAATTTTCAAGGGGTGGTTTGGTTTATTTTTGCATTGCAAAATATTTGCTTACAGCTGCATCCAATGACTTTCAATTTCACATTTTTCACAAGGTCAGCTGAGGTGTGAGATACGTTTTCATGTATAATTCTAGCTGTTTTTATCAGCACTGAAAACTGAATGCCACCACTTTCCCCTGGGATGAAACAGAACAGAAAGGAAATAAACCTGCCCTTAAAAGAATTTATAAACCCAGATAACCATAAAATGATCTAAATAACCGAAAAAAACCCTCTCCGCTGGGTGTACAAACAAGCAGAAAAAAATCCCACTCAAAGAGCAGCTATAAAGGATTTGGTGTCAAATGCATGAGATTTACCAAGTGGAGCCCTATGTGGGACTTGTCCAAGTCCATATTCAATTTTTTATTAATAAGCTGAATAACAAAATAAAGTACATCGTTAAAAAAGCTTTGGCTTGAAGACCTTTGATTGAAGTAGTGGATCAGAAGCATGTTTATAAGCTGCCAGAGTTCTGCTTGGGTTTCTTAATTTGCTTCTTGAGCTGGGCTTGTTCAGCCTGGAGAAAAGAAGGCTGCGGGGAGACCTTATTGCGGCCTTGCAGTGCTTAAAGGAGGCCTACAGGAAAGATGGGGACAATCTTTTTAGTAGGGCCAGCTGTGACAGGACAAGGGGTAATGGTTTTAAACTAAACCAGGGTAGGTTTAGACTGGATATAAGGAAGAAATTCTTTACAATGAGGGTGGTGAAACACTGGAATGGGTTGCCCAGAGAGGTGGTGGAGGCCCCATCCCTGGAAACATTCAAGGCCAGATTGGACGGGGCTCTGAGCAACCTGATCTAGTTAGCGGTGTCCCTGCTCATTGCAGGGGGTTGGACTAGATGACCTCTAGGGGTCCCTTCCAACCTAAAACATTCTATGATTCTATGATCGCTATGAGAAACAAAAGGGATTACTCTGTTGTACTACTACAAAAAAAGAATAGTTTAAAATACCACTAAAAGAGTAATTCCTAACTTCAGTTTATATAGTTACAGCTATAGCAGGAAGTTTTTTCTACTATTAACCAGAAGATTATCGTCTCTATTATTCATCTGCATTTTAGTAACATCCCACTATTAGACACAGTATAAACACATGAGCCGCTTTAAACAAGCCAGGAGATGCCACGTTTTATTCCATTTCCCAAGAACTGTTCTGCCAGAGATCCACCTTCATCCCTCAGCTTTAGTCCCGGGATGACTGCAGACCTCTGCAGGCTTACATGAAGCAGCCAAAGCCCCTCCTGTTGTGGTTTTCTATCTGCCTCCTCCACACCGATCCCATGGAGAATCCCTAGCAGCCGATGCCTGGGATATCACTACTGCTTTTGTCTGAGCCATCAATAACAAGCGGAGGGGGCAGCTCAGTAGTTTGTGTTCCCAAGAGCTAAACCTTCCAGGTGGATTTTTCTTTCCCCCTGAAGCCCAGGGTAACATCTGAAGAAAAAAAGCAGGCAGCCACCGCCACCTTCCTTCCCTCTCGCCCAGAGCCCCGCACCGCTGAGCACGCGGTGTCGGCGTTGGTGGGGAGGCAGAGGTTACCCCACCAGTGGGTCAGAGCGTGGTTTTGAGAGAGGTGCATGGGGACACAGCAAAGCTGGCACCAGGCTCGCTGGTTCCTGAGGAAATATCCACACCTCACCATATGCATGCACTGGTTGCTATCCTGTCTGCTGTAAAGGGAAAAGCATCCTTGGAGATGCAGTTTTTAACTTTTTAAATTTTAATTATTATTCTATCTGTCCATTTGTATGCCAGAAATTAAACGTCTTCCTCTGTCCCTTACCAGCAAGAAGTTATTCATTGATACCGATTACTGTTGGAAGTTTCTGGATTTAGTAAGTGAAAGGCTACAAAAGAATGCTACGAAAATAAAGTAGATGAATAAACTATCCAACAGGCCTGTAAAAATGCTCAGCAGTGGTAGTTCCAGTACAAAATCTCCTAGTTCAGATGGGTGCACGTATTAATTCTGTAAGTCTCCATGCAACAGGAAGCGAACAGCTCAGAAAAAGAGCTGATGCTTAAGGCTGAATCACAGTTTTCCTTTCCTTTCCAGTTAGGGCATTTTGTAGAAGTCAAACAGTAACTGATGACAAGTATTTCTGCTTTAGATAGGAATTCGTTTCTACCTCAGTCTTGGCACAATATGTGCTGTGCCATTTACCTCTGCGCAGAATTTCAACCACTCCTGGACTAACAAAAGCATTCCACCTATATAAAAAAACAACAACAAAAAAATCCTAGAAAACCCTGCAATAAGCACACCTCCCAGTACCCTTCTGGCAGTTACATTTTCCTTATTTCAAAATGCCCAAAAAGCTTTAATAAGGCAGGCTACAATTACAATGTATGCCATTATTAATCAGAAGAAGAAAAGCATTTCTAAGGTCTAGAAACCAGTTTTCTGCAGGTGACTTGTAAGTTTGTTTTGTAAACTACTTGATCGCCTCTGAAGCGATGAATGAAGACAGCCGATTTTCTGAGTGCAATACCCTGTTTAGCAGTCCACACGAGGCATCATCGGTGCGTAATCCCCAGTAACAACTCACAATCACTACTGTAACGCAAGGCTATTAGCATCAGATGTTAATGACCCTCACCATCACTGGCATTTCCAAAAATCAACGCTTTCCTGAAACAGGAGTGTTTCTCTTACTGGAGATACTGAGGCTTCCACCTTCAGTAACTTCTGGGGCTTGTTTAAAAGTGCTTTGACCAAGAACTCCAAGATCTGTGCGTTTTGGTGAAGGGAAACAAAAAGGGGGGGAAAAAAACTGTTGGAAATTGGGAGGGTGAATGACTGTCATTCCGTTTTCTTCTTCCTCTTGTCTTCAGGACAGGTACAGGCCACAAACGGCTACTTCTTCAGGAGCACATCAAGCAGCTATCCGTCCTGTTTACGGTAATCATAATTTTCCTTTTTCCTACCTAGAAAACTTTTTAAATAACGCCTCTGTTCTGTTCAGTTAAACAGTTTAAGACTTTGGTACACCAGTAAATTCGTGTATGTAAGATTTTATTTTAGTCAGTGAAACTATTTATATAAATGATCTGCTTGCCTGGAAGCAACAGCGACCAGATCTTACTTTATTAATCTCCAGTAGATGAAGTAAAAGTTTGTGTCCTATTATATTTATTTATTTAAAGCACTCTTGGGTGTGATTTTTTTTAAACACTCTTAGAAAACATTATTTTTGGCAGCATTACCGTTACCTTTATCAGCACTCAAGAATCTTACGCTTATGGTTGAAGGGTTTTTTTGACTGCGCGTGAGACAAAGTTTAAAACCCAAACGTCCTCTTTTCTGCAACGGTGAAGTAGTGAGAAAGGGCTGGAAATCACCCACGATTCCCGTGAACATGAAACATCTGACTAAAAAGCCACTTTGTTGGCTGGAAAATGTACCCTGACACACACACTTACAGTCAGCTGCCCTTTCCCACTGTCAGTCTTGCTATCTCTCTGCCAGTACTTAAGAACGATGCTCCTCGCCTC
>NW_009259063.1:2785431-2787011 GCF_000687185.1 Egretta garzetta
AAAGAGCCAACTGCCGAGCGCAGAACAAAGAGGAGCCGGAATCAGGCACCCAGCTGCTGCATGTGTTCAGGAATGACACTAAGCGTAGCAAAAAAGCAGGCAGAACGTAAGCCTCTTCCTTCCTGGTGGGCGATGTCTCATGCAATAGGGCCACCGCCAGCACTGCACGCTGCTGGTGCGGTTCTCTCCCACGAATCATGGGAGAAATGAGCGCCCCAATTTTGAGCACAGACAGCGCAGCGTGACGAGCTTCCAAACGGGCTGCAGGGGCGGCAGGAGAGGGAGGTCGGGACCTGATGACCCAGTAAACCCTTCTCAGTTCTACTGCCCTGCTCTGAGGTTCAACCGGAGGCTTCTACCTCCTGTTTTCATCCAACGCGGCCCTCGGAAGAAAATACAAAGTTTCCTGTGAGGCTTCCCTCGGGTTTAAAACTGCAAGGGCAGCAGGCAGCTGAACCATGACGCACGCAGCCGTCAGATGTCAGCACCCGCCCCTGCTAGCAGGAACACGAAAAAGGAACAAGCCTGTTACTTCCCCGCCACATAAGGCCCTGAGCCTGTGGAGGTGACGGCACCGTAAGACACCACGTCTTGCTTTCCAGCCGGGTTAAGAAGTCTGCGCAGCTTTGGTGGCCGACAGCAAAGTCGGGCTTTGCCTCTGACGTCCGGCTGCCCGGTGGCGCCAGCCCGCTCCTCACTGACAGCAGCAATTCCCCTGAAGCCTGCGGACGGCCACACACGCACGCACGCACACACACACACTTTTAAGTCATGCTTGCATGCTTTTCTTCTGTACCCATGAAGGTGAGAAACTGAATTATTTCAGGCAAAACCTGAAGACGTCACAGAATGGCTTGTCTCCAGATGGTATCCAGAAACTACAGCTTTAAAATAAATACCGTGTACAGGAATCTTAATAAAATGTCAGAAGTTGCCAAAATCACATTAATTTCCAGGCTTGTCATCAGCATATCCATTACCAGTCCAACATTCTCTCTTCCTTAATTTAATCCAGCTAGTTTACTGGCTCCCACCTAAATAGGTCCTCATCTGTCTGGTTGTTTCCTAGTAAACTCTTTTAGATTATGCCCAAATTGTGATGCTGTCTTTGCTGCAGAGCAACACTACTGGGTCATATTCTGCACTTTAGAAAAAGACCATTTAGCCACCGCTGGTACATACTCTGCAGGAGCTCTCCTTAAAAATTTCCCAGCTTTGAAAGAAGAATGAATTGGTGTTTGCACTACACTTTTTCTGCAGCTACCTGAGACAACAAATAGGAAAAACTCTTTTTTTTAGTCCAAATCATAAATTTAATTGCAGAGAGCAGGCAAGGAGAAGGTTTGTTACTGCATACTGGGAATCATCTTGTGTATGATGGTGTATGTTCTTTAAGATTTTCCAACTAAATATTTATTGTATGGATGTCCACAACAAATGGTAGGTGGATGAGAGTCTTTTCTAAAGTTATGTTCCCCACTAGTCCAATGCAAAGCATTGTCTTCCCATGTCTCATCACCCCATAAGTCACTAGAACATAAAAGCTCAACCATCAGCATGGAACCTGCAGAACAGTCTGT
>NW_009259063.1:2787311-2795454 GCF_000687185.1 Egretta garzetta
AGGCAGCGGAGGCCGGGGTCGCGGGGCCTGGGGCAAGGGGCAGTGGCGCTGGGGTCGCCTCAGGCCTGGGGCTGTTCTCAGTTTGCAAGGAGTGCTTATTAAGAAGAGTTCACAAGATTACTTTCCTGTTGTCGCAGGAGATTACGATACCAGAAGGATTTTTTAAGGTAAAGCTTTCCCTGCTTACATTCCTTGCTGTCAGTGAGAGAAAACACAGATATTCCCGACTCTCTGCTGATAAGCTTCCATCCCTTTGCACAGGTCAACTTTTTAAAAAAAGCTATAGCTTCTGGTGCTTACACAAGAGCAGACCGAACCCATGGTATGTAAGCAACGGTGTGCTACGTTCACTCTTACATCATTAACGTACTACCCACAGAACTACTACGGTCCTCCATAGCCGAGTTCAGATATACTTCACTTACTTAAATTCAGTCAAATACAATCTGCTGATAGAAAAGGTGGCCATTTGCTGCCTTAAGCTTAGCTTTATATGTGTTCAGGGAAGAGAGCAGGCCATCCAGACGCTGCCTCTCTTTCAGAGCCGCACTGTGAAGTGGAAAGATGTGTGATAATGACCCACGTAGGTGCTATTTTTAACTCCACCAAGGGCCACCGTTAACTGGACAGACGGAGAAGCATGGCCCAGATAAAAGCAGTTGGGCCACACTCTGTGCTGAATGCCTACCAGCAGGCCGTACGCGTGACGTCTCCCGGTAGGACAACACAAGCCTGGGGAACATGCAGGATCCCCAGGCAGGATGGTACAGACTTGTCTGTGCCACAATGTTCGGCTGCAGGAACTGGCTTGAGAGGCAGATAAGTAGGGCAAGTCCGTAATTCCCAAGGCATGGGAGTTTCTGCTAAAGTAAGGTATTGCCATGGGTGTGCCCTAACTTCTGCCTGGGGTTGGGATGAGCCTAGCATAGCTCTGCTGGCAGCATCCCAGACTGCAGGACTGAGCAGGTAGGTTTAGCCAGTAACATTTACTGTTACTACCTATGGGTTCCCAGTGCCTTCATTACCTTTTTTTTTTTTTTTACATTAGTACATTATAAATCAGATTGCATTACAGAGGCTGGTATCTCTCTTCTGAAGGAAACTCCCTTTTTGTTTGTTGTCTTGGTAATATCTCAGAACTGGCTGAATGAACTCCAAAGCCACCAAGCGTGTGACTAGGCTATGCTGTGGTCTGAGGGAGACGGGACTTAACGGAGATAGAAGCAATTGTCACTTCTTGTAAGGTGTTCGGTAGCATCTAAGGCTATTTTGTAGTTGTTCCCTTTTGAATCTTTACCTACCTTAATGCAGCATTGCTAGATTAGGAACGCAGATGTTAGTGTTGAAGACAACTGTCTTGAGGAGGGACTGCTTTTCAAGGAGTCATGAAATACAGGACAAGACTGCAAAAGATAACCACCTTTTTCTAGTTACTGTTGTCTTTAAGAGTTGTTTTTCCTGTTCAGGCCTTCTCCAGGAAATACAAATCAATGATGCATGAATTATAAAGGCTAGCTTACCATTTAAAGCCTAACTTATTTAGGCCACCTTATTTATTTATTAGGAGGTGTGGGAAAAGCAAGACAACGGCAAAGCTACAGGAACTGTAAGATTAGGTGACAGAGAAGGAATGAAAACTAGACAATGGGCATAGGACCAGCTTAAAAAATACTTCAAGCATTATGTTAAAACAAACAAATGCTGGTATTCACACAAACTGCAGGTGTTCCTCACCCTTTTCATTGGCACTTCACCATCTTTCAGGTACAGTATCTCTCCTTTAAAGAGGGAATGCAAATCAAAACAACAGTTACGATAAATAACAAGCCTGTGTAATACAAGTGACTGCAATTAGGTGGCTGGGATGTACTGGAAATCCCCTTCCAGATGTACATCTATTCATTTCCTTCTGTTTATGTGCTACACCTGACGGAGTTTTCCAAAAAGAGAAGCCTTTCCTACCCGCCCACACCCCCTGCCTCTGCTGGAATGGCAGGACTAGAGCTAAGGGCAGGACGTGGTGGCAGAGCAGCAGCCCTGGAGTGAGATCCCGAGCTATGGTAGAGAGCAGGAGATCGGTGGAAGCAGATTAGTGATGAGTGACCTAGTTTTCTCCCTTGTTGCATCTTCTCCAAAGCTACCCACCATAGTGACCAAAAAGCAACACCGATTAAGTTGAGAAAGCCACCTCATTAGGGGAGATTACAGTGTACGCAGTAGAGCTGTATGACACTGATGTTGAAACAAATTTACAAAAAAAGCGTGACGGGAGCTCCTTGAAGCAGTTGAGTAAATGCCAGCCACTGGAATAAGGCAGATACAGGCCAGGGCCGCACTGACCTCAGGAAGGAATATTCATAAATGCAGCTGTGGGGTTTTTTTGCTTTTCTTCTTGGAGGGTGAGGGAGAAGGAAGTAGAGGAATGGGAAAGCAGCTTAAAAGCCCAAACCACTGAAGGGAGACGGACTCTCTTTCAGGTGAAGGCCGGTGAGGTTTATTGCTACTGCACCATTTGGGGAACTCCCCTGGAGTCAGCCAGGCGGGGGCACAGCCCTTGCCCTGGTCTCGGTTCTGGTGTTCTCACGCAGGTATCCCATTTTGTGCGCGATGTTATTACGTGAAGTAAATACAGGATGACTGGCTAGCAAAGGGAAGATTCCAGGTACTGCAACAAAGAGCTCAGAAAAGACGTGAACGCGTTGCATCTGCTGAAGCTTCTTCAGCTCTTGAGGCTCTATTTTTGGGTGTTCAGTGCTGCAACAGAACTTCACAAACCCCGATCACCATACTAATGTGGTAGAATGTGTGATTTTTGAACAGCTGAAGCATTTTTAACAGCTATTTCTGAATATCCCTTATGGCACAAGGGAAAGAAAAAAAAACCAACCCAAACTCAATTCTAGACACTTCCTAAAGGCAGGGTTAGGCCAACTCTCATCAGTGGTTTTCTGCACAGCCCAGAGAAGCACAAAGCTGTGAGGCAGTCGATAGGCAATGGTTCTGCAGCTGCAGGTGTCCTCCTGCAAATTAAATTTGCTCCCCAAGAAGAGACTGCAGCCCAACAGGCTGGTGCTTGCATTTCAGATGTAGCGCTAGAAATTTAAGGTTAGTATAGTATGGTAGCTAGACCATATAACCTAAAAGTCGCATGCACATTTCAGGGACTGCCCTTTTCAGCTGACAAATACGAACTGTCTGGAAATAAAGTGGCCATTTACTCAATTCTCAAGCTTAAAATCTGCAGGACAGCTTTATTACCACCGGTCTACTCAGAGAACTGAGGTAGGAACATGGTGGAGAGGAGGAAGAGGAGATTTGTAAAATTCCCCCGAAACTGTTCAGTTTGAAGCAAAGCAGCTCCTTGTCTACACAGAACTAGCCCTGAAAGTCTGAAGGAATTTGGTTTATTTATTTTGTAATGTTTGGGGTTTTTATTCAATGTTCATACTGCAAAGCATTTAAAAAGTATTTATTGTTCTTTATCAAAAATCATCCCCTGTAGTTCTGGTATCACCTCTTTGCTTTCTGCACCTTGCGTGCTAGGCAGGAACTTCGTACCAAACGACACTCGAGTATTAAAGGCACACAGGAGTGATTAGAAGCAAAATTTAAGTGATCCATGCTGTTCCTCTCTTTAAAACTGGGGTCATCACAAACCTAACTCATCTACGGCTTAGGGCATGAAAGCACAATAAAGGATTATGCAGAAGTACCTTTGCCAAATCAGCTTCATTGTTTTACCCAATTCATTTCTTATTTCGTTTCAGTCCCCGACTTGATGGTGAAGGAAGGAGAACAGGGAGAAGGATTGACTGGCACTACATTTTGTGAAAAGGGCCTTCTGCGCGGAGCCTCGTCTTGCACGGTGGGTCTGGTAAATCCCACCTTAATTGTCTACTCTCAACAAAGCAGCAGTCCAGGGAATTGCAGCTCAAGAGGACAAAGCAACCAGACCAGCGGTCTTAGTCTCAGAGGGAAACAAGAAGCCAAAGCCATCGGATTACACAGAAACACATTCTCAAATGTTTTCCTGCTGTGGTAAAGATACCTTCAAGTGTTTTGTTCCCCAAACAGCACCAGCAGGCTGTAGGTAGCAACAGCAGTGTTACGAGAATTTGAACTTTAAGGAGGGAAGAAGGCTACTTTACTTTACTCGTATAGAATGAAAGGGCATGGTAGGGAGACAGCCTTTTTGTAAATAATAACAACGAAAAACAAACCACCAAACCAAAGGGCTATCAGGGTTTAGGGAAGAAATACATTTAGAAACTTTACATATGCAGAAGTGACATTTTGCCAACTTTGTTTTAGGAAGTGAAATTATAATGAGTCATTAGCAAAGTTTTCCCCTGTCCCAGCCTCCACAGAAAGAGAGCACCTGGTGCAATAGCTCTTAATATATTACACATCTAGTTTCCCAGCTCCAGAAAGGGTGCTGCTGTGCTTTGACAGCTGCTCAAAAGAACTAAACTAAAGATTGCAGGAGCTACAGTTTTCTTTCAAAAAACCTGGGCAGTACCAACTAGTTTAAGACGTTGCCCTAAAATCCCAAGTTTCCCCCCACCAGCATGTACCAGCGCAGCAGGAGCCATTCTCTCCAGCACATCTCAAATTCTGTTTCAAGAAGTTTACATACGTTAGGTTAATGGTTGGACTTGATGATCTTAAAGTTCTTTTCCAACCTAAACGATTCATGAATCTAGAGAATGGTTCTGATACTGATGCATGCCATGCATCCACGATTGGAAGCTTAATTTTTTTTTCTTAAAGCCATAATTTATTCTATGCAGTTGTTTATCGGCAGGTCATGCGTTTCCCCAGGTGCCACCTTTACTGAGGGACTGCCATAAGAAAAATTTTAAGGACTCCAGTTTGAACAATCGATTCACAGTCAAGAATTTCTAATGCAACCTGTCAGTCCACAATCCAATATTCTGAGTCAATCTTAGCAAGTATGTTACCCCTAGAGAGCCAACATGCAACACCATACATGTTGTTCTTAAGTAAGTTTAGGTATTTTGAAAATACGGAGGTAATTTGCTAGAACCCCTACAGAATTCAGGAACTGGAGGAGAGAGCACCACCGTGTTCAAAATAAAGAGGATTTACCCCCTCTTAAGTAGTCAGGGAAATTAACATAAGACTTTTTGATTGAAAAACCTGAAAAATCTGAACTCATTAAAGAAGTCTCTTGGCAACCATTTGATGAGGATATACTTTTTACGCTTACCAGTCTGTGGCTATCAGTAGAAAGCGACCACAAATGTGAAACGAAACAGAGAAGCGATGCTCGACGTTTGTGCGCTGAAAGCTTAAGTAAAGTCCTAACCTCGGCCGGCTACTTCTTGGACAACAGACCCGAGTCATCAGCAGGATCTTTAGTGTAGCCAGCGTGCCTTGAAAACACGTTACAGCAGCAACCACCCAAGGAGGATAAGCCACTTCTACTCCTAGGAACAAACACCTCAGAATCATCCACTTCCTTCCAGAAACACCACTTTAAGAAGTTTAAATCTCTACCAGCGATATTATTCGCTGAGAGGTAAAATATAAAAGCATGTTTTTAAGACGTTTCACACCACATCCTTAGATTTAAGTGCAAGCAAACAAGAACACCATGGCTGCAATGAAAGTTACTTAAATTTGAATGCAGAGAATACTTTATTAACTGATTACAGTTTTGATGACCAATTTAAAACCGTAACTAATATGGGAAACAGTGGGGGACATTAAGGCTGAGCCATATATATATATAGACAAATCTGGATACTGATAATCTGTACATTTAACCTCTGCTTTTTCTTTATACATCTTTTAATCAGTGTCTGAAATTAATTAAAGAGAAAAAAAACCAAAAAACCCTGGCCACTAATTTACTTGTTTCTGGAATGAATTTTTGCATGGGTTTTTGAATGCAGTGTAAATCTCAGAGGAGATCAAACAGATTTTTTTTTTTTTTTTTTTTTTTTTAACTATACTCCAAATGAAGTGTTCAAGTGTAACTGGAGTTTGTCGATAGTTTTGTGCAATTAATTTTCTCTTCCAAAAAAACTAGCAGTAGTTCTCTCCTTTAGAGGTTAATCTATTTAAAGATGGTATTAAACTTGCCTAACAGGTTGGGAAATCGATATAAATTAAGTGCCTGTGGTGTGTATCAGTTTTCTTGCTCTAAGCAACCCCTATCGCTTCAGTGGACGACGTACTTGCACTTGTACAGAATTACACTGACTTTTCAACAAAACCCAGAAAGAAGTTAATTTACTATTCTTGCACTGTGAACAGTACTCCTAACGTGACGTGATAACCGGTTTCCATCTGTACAGCTCCCTTTTGTAAAGTCGGGCAACACAAATGAAGGACAGACAGACATCAACTGTTTGTGTTCTGAAAGATATTCGAGTTCTTTAGTTCCAGTCACTGAAGGAAGAGGCAGAGGCAAGTTTGCATTATCCCAGAAAACTGAACAATTGGTTTTATTTGGTGTCTTCAAGATGCTTCACCTTCTGTGGGAGATGTAGGTGTTGTAGGAGAGACCATTTCAGGTTTTCGTGAAATTCTGTCCAATTCTGCCTGAACATCTGTTAAAACTGGCTTCTGGCCTACAAAAGAAACGCATCTCATTCAGTCATGTTTATTGAAACAGTTTGGGGAAAGCCTACAGTATCTTGAATTTTCAAGGAGCACCTGTCAAACTGAACAAAGAAGCAAAAGCCACAAAAACACAGGTTTTGCATCAGACAAATCCTAAAAACCGTTACCGCACACTTTGAGTGCGGAGTAAAGGCATAAGGCCAAACCCCCAAAGAAACAGAGAAGAAACAGTAGCGAGGAAGTCATGTCCTTCTATATTTCCAATTTCACAATGAAACTTCTATAATTATATATTAATTGTCAGTATATGAAGAGTTAATGCAAAACAAAATACGAAAAAGTCTATTGGGGATAGCAGTTACAAATACTTCTACACAATTTTCTGCATCATATATATTTTAAACAATTCCAAATGTAAATCGGGTGCTTCACGGCAGACCAGGGAAGCCGGTCCCACATACTGGGTCGGCACAAACCTGACGCCACTGCTCACGTCTGCGCACAGACCGGCGGGTGCCAAATCCCTTTCTCTCCTCACCCGCTTACCTCCTCCCTAACTTGGAATGGCACAAACATTTGTGCAGTCGCACTCAGACCTGATCCAAACTTAGACCACACCATTTTTCCCCCCCATCATTTTAGTCTTAACGCTTACTCCCCAGTGTATGTTTCTATCCTGCCACGTTTATCACAGGAATGGAGAAGATAATATGGGAAAAGGCAGCGCAGAACATTAGAGCCTAACGCGACGGCAAGTGTGCGTAGCATCTCAGGCTGTAAAGGAAAATTCTCAGGCAAGTGTGGTTTTAGCAGTGTCCCAGCGTCCTTTCTGAAGACGCAATTTAACAGGAACTATCCGCAAAGCTGATTTTTGCCAGATGTACTGTGCTGCTCTTCAAATCATTTAAAGAAAGCTACTACCGTATCTGAATCAAAGCAGCAAATATTGCAACTAATAATCAGAGGACTTTCCCTTAGCTGCCAGGGAAAAAGTAATTCTCAAATCCCAAGCCATCATCGTAACAGCCAATTTTCAGATATGAAACGTGAGCATTATAGATAACACTAAACGCAAGACAGGAAAGACTGAGGAAGGTGAAGGGGCCGCATCTAAGCCAAACATTTTTATTTATGGTAATGCCTGGAAAACTTAGTCCTTTGCCATGTTGAACTGGCTACACCCTAACCCTTCATTTGCTGTATTGTAGGAAGTTTCTGAGCACATTTTTTCTCCTTCGTAATTTCTGTTCTTGAAGTTTCTGCCACAGCCTCAGCCACACTGCTTTTCTGAAGCCCTGCTTCTGTCTGCCTGGCATCACCCAAACCCATGAGCGGCCACTCCCCACAGGGTTTTTCAGTGGGTGCTCTCCGCATCTCGTATTGCGTCAGCTCCATTTGTTTGGACAATCTCCATACTCTGTTCAAGCCAGCATCGCTGACTTTGCCCACAGCAGGCGAGGCAGTACTCATAAAACTTTGCTCAGCCAACTGAGCTTTGCATTTAAAAAAGGGAAGTGCATGCGTTAAAAAAAAAAAAAAAAAAAAAAAAAAA
>NW_009259063.1:2795616-2820025 GCF_000687185.1 Egretta garzetta
AAAAAAAAAAAAAAAAAAAAAAAAAAAAGTCAGGGTCAGTTTACACAAAATGTTAGTGGGGAGGGAGGTGTTTTTTCTCTTACTATATAAATGTAAACCCTAGCGTCCAAGTACCAGTGAAATACCAGCATTCTCACTTCAGCACAGCATTACTAACCTCTGGGGAAGGGGGGAGGGAAGGGGTCTGTATAGGTATGTTCTTAAGTAATGCAGAAACATCTTAATCTGGAACGGCCAAAAGCACCATAGTCTTGCATCTAGACTTAGAGCAGTCACTATTAGACAGTTTTAGATGAATACTGATTATTAATCACATCATATAACGAAAGGCTATCAACAGAAACTACGCAAGTAGCTTTGTAGGTCATCACCAAACTCTGTCAACCAAAGTCTTCATCACATCAGAGCTAGATCACTAGCAAAAGACAAAGTTATTTTAACACTGAGAGTATTGTTAAAAAAACCAAAACAACCTGAAGTCCCAATATGTCTGAATAGTATTAAAAATGGCTTATATCATAAGCCATTTATTGAGATGGTGAGGAACAAAGGAAAAATGAAGAAATCATGTGGATGCAATTCACGCTTAAACAGCCACATGAAAAGTTTTCCTTTGATCCTCAGAGCCGTGAAAAGGTAATACGAAACTGCTGTGAAAACCAAAGCAAAACCCATATCCAATAAAACACTTAAATGTAGCGTCCATACTTCTGATAAACTATACTGATAAGGAATGATCCCCCACTCGCAAAAGATGAACTCAGTCTGAAGTATCATTAGTCATACCTGACTTTTTTGCTGATGGTGGCAAGTTGCTGCCAGCACCTCCAGTGCCACCTCCTCCTGGACTGCCACCAACACCGCCAGGGCCACCAGGGGAACCAGTTTTCTTGCTCAGGAGACTATTGAAGAAGTTAGCCAGGACTCCTTCACTAGTAGCTCCAGCTACAAGGGGAAGGAGAGGAAAACAACACCCACAGCTCAAAACTAAAACCAAACAGATTTTCTAAGTAAATACTGATTTTGTGTTAGTCAATCTAAATAAGCACATTAAAGAAAGCAGGCAAAGCAGCTATTTTACTTCCCCAACCATATTTGTGCCCTCGTAAGAAAAGGTACCTTTCATATTGGGATCAATTTTTTTTGACCCAGTAGGGATAGGTGTAACACTGGCAACGTTTGATGTTACGGATCTATTTGGTGTCCTAGGAGATCCTCCAGGAACTCTTGGGGAGGCATCCTATGCAAAATAAAAAAAACAAAATCCGAAGCTGAACTAGTCAATCTTCTACAGAATTAAATCATGAAGCATAAGAGTACATGAAATAAAGCCTTTGCTCACACAGCTCCTAATCTTTTTTTTCATAATGTAGTAACCCACGTAACTGCAACAACACAGAATGAGATTTTGACGATCGTGTACAAGATTTTTTTTTTTTTTTTACACTTGTTTGACATTCATACAAGTACTAGCTTTTCTTTTTATGTCAATGAGAAACTTGAAAATCCGTCTGTTACTCAGCAGTGCCTCTGACTGTAATGAAGACTGCACTGATTAGATCATAGAGGAACTACACCGAATTTCTTGGAAAGACACCACATACCACCAATCCCGTGGAAGGGACTAAATGCAGCCCAGGAGAAAAAGTGTTACTCATTACTTCAAGGATAACACGCCTGCAAAATTGCAGTTTATCTAAAAAGGTAAAACTACCTTTATAAGATCACATGCTCCCCTGTGTTAACCTTTTAGTTATTTTATTTGTATACAAGTAAACGCACATTTATTATCATTTAATACAAATTTAAATGTACATGATGTCCTAGTTTTCATTTGATCTTAATTTTATGCCAGAGTCTTCATACTCTTAGAGAGGTAGTGCCAAATTTAGGATATGAAACTCACCAAGGCAATTCAGCCAACAGAGTTTGCTCCCTGGCACGCTCTTGGGACAGAAATGGGAGTCAAACTGCTTCAATGCATTCTAACATACGAGAAGTAAAGCCATGACATTTAGCCCTTGCTGTCAATATTAGTTGTCATGACTAGCTGTGAAGAAGTGCCATAATTTTAGAGCAGTACACAATACACACTCTAAACACTGGGTAGTTTTAAAAAAAATTAGATCAAAGAATATTTGATAGTGCAATTAAAACAAGCAACCTTCTAAATATATGAAAGTGAATCGTTTTCATGTGGTATTTAAAATTTTTATTACTAACCACTGGCCTTCCTGCAGCAGTAGGTGGTTGTTTCGCCAGCTGTGACTGCAAAAAACAAACAAACCCATGTAGTGTTAGATATTACAGTAGCTAAGAATACAAACCCAAATTAGTAGTGAGAATGTTGTTAAATGAAACACTGGCTGCTTGTTTTATAGATGGAAAATTACCTGCTGCTTCATAAGAAATACTTGGTCGTCTTCTGCTACAATTTCTTTTTCATGAACAAACTGCAATACAAAAACATTAATGTGATTTTGACTAGAAGAAATGCATTTCCTTTTATTCTTCCCCATGAATATGACCAAGGCATTCAATGATGAATTAAATGTGTAAAGTACTGTTGACTGCAGATCATGTTTTCTGTATTGAAGACAGCTACCTCATGATTCCATTTAAGCTAAATTAGTAAGTGAAATAGATCTTGGGATCTGTAAGAAATATTCACAGATGCACATGCTCTGCAGCATGATTATGTCTCCGTTAACTTATCCAGGCCCAACTTTGGTATTATTTTATAGATAGCTATGGCAAGAGTGACTCTGCACCCGCGTTGCATCAGACTTGTATATGAATGGGACAGAGACATCTTAGATCCTGGGTCTATGCATCAAATCACTCTCCCTCCAAATAAGCTCACCACAAAAAACTGTGCCAGAACAAGCGTAACAAGTATCAACAAAGTTTATAATCCAGATCTGGAGTTTGTAAGTATGCAAAAACCCCTGTGAGTTATATTCTCCTTGGACACTTAATGATTTAATATACTACTATAGATGTCTTGATTTTTTCCCTAAAGATTGCAAAAAGGACACAGTATTAGTTTTCTCAGCTAAAATAATTCACACTTGGAAGTATGATCAGTCCCAAATTCTTTGCTTTGTTAGAAAAAGCCATAGAAATATTTGCCTTCAGTAACTTCTGTATGCATGGGGCCCACAGCTGCTGACATTCTGTTCAACAGTCCCACATGTGTTTTCAGGTAGTTCTGTCAAAGCCTTTTGTTAATTAGTACAAGAGAGAAACCATACTGAATATACGTACGACCCGTTTCCACATGTTTATTTTTGATTTTACACTGTCTCAAGCGTTCTTATTTTAAATAGCCCAATAGCAACAGAAAGCATTAAGTTACGAGCAACTTGGAGCAAAATGGAACATTCTTTAAAAATATTAACTCAACCTGACCAACAGCTAAATGACACTTAGACTTTTCAATGCCAAATATGTATTAAAAGCAAAACAAGTATATTTGTAGTACTAGACAATGTAACAGCGGCAGGAAAAAAAAGTGTAAGCTGGAGAAGAGCTATACAGATCAAAAATACATAGTAATTTTTTGATAACTGAAGAACTGCAAGAACAAAATAAAAAGACAAAGTAAGAAAAAACCCACATGGTTTATCACACCCTTATGATAAATTGGAAGCAAAGTCTGAAAGAAAAAGAAACGGTCAAAAAACTTACAGATAAATAAATAGATAGGAAGTCGAATGCCAAGACATCTCAATTTACCTTTCTGACCGGTGGTTTTGTTATGATATCTTCAAAACCGTCTTCTGCTTTTAGTGTCTGAAAGTTCTCGTGCAATATTCCTATCTTCTTGTCATTATCCCAACCTGCAGGACTAGAGAAAGGATTATTTGGCTTTAAATTCTATTGTTACTTCAGGTTATTCTTGTACTGCACAGAACTGAGAGCCAGAAACGTTGTCATAGGTCCCATTCCGCTCTGCAAGCTAGTTATTGACTAGTACAACTATTTGGAGATTGGTTCACCCTAACAGAGAAGAGCAAGATCTCTGGGTTTAACATTTCTCTTTGGGGCAGTAAGTATTTAAAATCTCAATCCACTGGCACTCGCCAAACTCCAACTCATGAGAATGTTACATGGAACTTCAAAAAGCGTAAACAAAAAAGGCTCTAATTGCTGTTTTAGTCTTGCACAAATACATTTTGAAGTCATATAGACATAATAATGCAGGTAGCTTACATAAATACTGCATCTTTTTCCACAACAGCAGCTGGAACATTGAAAGGAAATCCATACAACTTCTGGACTATGTATTTATACACTAAATCAATGTTTTTGTTCTCCTTTACTGAAGTGTAAATAAGTGCTGCCCCATCTGAATAAACTTGTTAAAGAAAACTCAGTTGAGTGGTTAGAAAGAGATACAAAAGTGACCCTTTTTTGACAGTTTAACCATTATCTACTTTGTAGAATTTAGAGAGGGAATACAAAATCAAACAGGTCAAACAACTGCCAACACTTGATTTTTGAAATAAGCTATTTGGCAACTTAAATCTTTCTTTCCACATTTGTTTTAGGCCAACTCAGCTATTGCTTTCTAGGTAAAGTACAGGCTCTTCTCACCTTAGAATGAAGGCAAACGAGTTGTGCTCTATCAGTTACTAAAAGACCGAGAGTGCTTAATGTTCCAGCATAGTTCAGCATCACATTAACACAGCTTTATTAACACAGCATTAATAAAAGCAGCCAGGGAAATTTTGAGTAATTTTTAACTTTAGGATTATAAAAATGCCACCCCCCCTAATTTATTTGTACATGCAGGCAATTCAAATTCTAGAAGGAAGTTATATAATGGGATCCAATTCCCACTCAGTGAAGTTTAGACTAAAATTCCAAGTTTTACATGGCATCCACAATCACAGAGACTAATTCCTATGCATCTTTTGTAGTCTTCCTCCATCCACAAGACTTATTACAGTTACCCGTAATTCCATTTTGAAAAACTGGGCCTTGGAAGCCTTTTGAAGGAAGTGCCACGTTGGTACTCAACTGAGGTTCCTGAAGTAACTTTTCTATTTGTTCACTGTGGCCTCTCCAATAGCATTTAAGCTTCCCTTTAACACAGCAAAAATGATGATGACACAACGCAGTCATATTACTGGCATCTGAAATCTACATCTCAGCATGCCTAGCCGACTAAATAACCCTAAACAGTATTTTATGCACTTCTAAAAAAAAGAAGTTTAAAGATAATGATAGCACAGCGACAGCTTATGTGCATTGTCTCTGTACCAACACAAGAGAAGCCAGTGGACCTTTCCTACAGCAATTCACACGTCTTTCCTTCCCGCATCACCTCATCCCGTGGAATTACTGAATGCTGAAGAGACCGCATATTTGAGTCAAAAAGAATAGCATGCCTTATGTGCATATGGAAATGAAGGCAAGTAAAGAAATTCATGGTAAGGGGACATGCTAGACTCTTGCAGCTCTGTAAAAAAAGAAAACGAACAGAAGAGTTTAACTCAACATTGTCTTAGGAGGTAGCTGAAGCAGCCTGCCGGCTACAGTAAAGGAGTTACATACTACTTTGGTATAGATGCACATATTCTTTTAAGCTGGTCATAATGCAAAGATTTAATTCAGTTGTTATCATCTGTATCATGTGTTAAAGGATACATTGTAAGCAAAACCGTCTGATATGCGACTGAATGAAGTCAAAGTGTTCATCTCTGTAGTCATGCTCTTTTTCCAGAACACTGATGGCATCACACTGTCAAGATAAACACAAAATTAATATGCCACTTTCAGTTATCTGTTGAAATAGCAGTGCTGCTACACGTCCAGTTCATAACTGGGCAAGGGGGATGGAGTGGGGTGGTGCAGAGAAAAAAAAGCTTGCTGAGATAGTTTAGAGACATAATGGAAGACAATTCAAAAACCAAGACAGATATATAACTTGATGTGCAGGTACTGAGGTCAGCATTAACTTGGGAGTTAAACTGATTGCTATTTTTCATTCACTCCCCCTCCAATGCAATAACTCAAACTCTTTTGAAATCTGACCCACCGAATGACACCACCATTTTCTGCTCAATGGTGGCGTTTTGTTTTGGGGTTTTTTGGTTTTTTTTACACTGTGGCATTACAGAACACAGTGGTTTTTATCCAGTTACAAACTAGCCCTTTGCAAAGGGAAGCAAAAGCAAGAAATGTGGAAACAAAGAAAGAAAAAAAAAGGGTGGGGGGAGATGAGTAACAAGAGTGCTAGCAGGTGAGAATGAAGCTGCTTTTCAAACAAGAGGCTTAGCCTTCCAGTGAAGGAAGAGCATATGCATCAAAAGGTTTATTCTTTCACTGTGGGCCAGCAGAGGCTGCAAATGCAGTATGCTTAATGCCAATGAGAACTGAAGAGCCGGGAGAAAAATCAAAAATGAAAAACCAAAATCAGCCACAAGATAACCACACCATTTTTTCTTTAAACTAAGAACATGGTCACATATCCAACAGAAACCAAAACAGATCACAAGAAACACCCTAAGAACTGAGAAAAGTTAACAGAGCAGCACTTCACTAACTAGAACCCTCAAATATATTAATCTCCATAAACAGATCAGAAACATTAAAAATAAAAAAACCCAAACCCTACTAAAACATTATTTGCAGAATGAAGACGACTATGGAGATCAAGGGGAATTCTAGTCGCTTAGTGACTAGTTCACTTCTATGTACAAAACCATGTCTGAGGTATTCCTCAATTCCTTGAAAGCTGGTATCACTAAAGGAAAAACTACTCCCAAACTACATGCAGTCAGGGCTTCCAGAAAATAACCAACCTTCAACATTAAACATTTTTAAAGAATTCTTATCCAGGGTATTCAGAATGACTTAAAACCCATGTGCTTCCCACCCCGAATCCACAATTGACAGAGTTGCTTAAATTAAACATACAAAAAACCTAAAATGTGAAACAAACCTTTGTACAAACTACTACTACTGGAATGCCTAAGTTACATGTTAGTGTATCTGCACCCAGGGGTAAAATCACACTGTCATCTTTGTCTTCCTGTAATGAAGTATTTCTTCTCTGTGGAGAAGCTGGAAAATCCTCGCCTGGTTCTACATATTCCTGGAAGTCTCTTACCACTGAAAGTAAAAAAAGTTATATTAAAAGATCAGCTCCTGTATTATTTCAACAATGATTTCCACTGCCATTGATCTCTAGCACTGTTGATTGTATAGTACTTCTGCTTCTTTACGTTGAAAAAAATTGAGCATGCACCAAGCACTGACTATTTGTTTCCTCTGTGCAGCGCAAGAGAGAACTACTAAGATTGAAATCTGCTCTACCAGCAACCAGAACATGAGCAGATGAAACTGTCCACAGGGACAGCATCGACCCATTTTTCTTTTATCATTGTGGAACCACTAGGCAGTAAGTACTAACTATTATTGCTTGATACATTTCCTAAAGGACATAAGTTTCCTTGCGTTCTTCTGGGAAAAATTAACAGAACAGTTTGCTAGAATAAACAGAATTAAGCCTTACACATATTGCTTAGCTGCTACCGTATACCAGGTTTTACCTAAAACCCCTTTGTCCACATTTCTCTCTCTGTACAGTCAATCTACAGTAGTAATAAGCAGAAAGAATAAATACATAAACATTAGTTATTAACTAACTTAAAAATTAGTTAACAGCATATTAAATATTTGGTATGCTTTTACAATAGAGCAGATACTACTTTAGAATTTAGCAAGGAGGGCAAGTCAGACTATTACAAGAATTAGAAAGATAGAGTTAGAACTCTCTTGTCATGTTCTGATGCATACACCCAAGCCTCTAATGATATTGTCAGTTACTATTCCTACAGTGCAATATTAGGCACAAAATGTCTGTACCTTTCACATCAGGTCCTGTTTCACACAGCAGAAACAGGATTCTACCAAACCCTACCACTGATTACTTCTGAGTAGCACATCCTCATTCAGCCAAAAAAGAAAAAAAATAATTAAAAAAAAAATCAGGCAGCAAGACAATTCAGCTGCATCAGGCACACGAGCAGTGAACTATTTCAGTACACAGTCACTGCTTTGTCCTGATCTATGTTAGTCCTCTGCTACTTTCACTAAACTGACTGAAGCTCTCCGATTTCATACCTAGAAAAGCATGAGTTGAATTAACAGAGCAAGACTTATTTCAAACACCCTAGAGAAAAAGACGTATTAGGCCAAGATTATTCAAATTTTCTACAGATCTTGGAGTTCACAATCACAAAAAGCACGTGCACAGATTATCATCTCTGCTCGAACAGTCAACTCAGGCTTTTATTCAGGGAATGCTGCTATTTCTGTCTGGTCTGAGAACTTCTGAAAGCCTCCCAAATCAACTGTGTTTTAAACCCACAGTTCTCACCAAGATACACCAGCTGCTCAAGGGAATCTTGCCTACACAGCTTCCTCTCTGTTCTGGGGTAATTGCACGCTAATATAAAATTCACACTACTCCAGTGCTAGAAGTCCTCCAGTAGATTCCTAAAATTACCATTGTATGATCATGACATACTAATCTTTATGCAGAAAACAGTAAAAAGGAAGATAGATGTATTATATCACAGCTCAAAGACTATGGAATAGAATCTCAGGTCTTCCTCAGAGACACAATTAAAATGACCAGGCCACAAGGCTTCATTAGACACAGCTGAATTCAGTAATAGGAAGAGCTATTCCAACCCTTTACACACAGCTGCTATGTATACCCTTATGCCTTCCTGTACCAGTTTTAGTCCTCACAGGGTCTGTCTTTGAGTGGAATTAAGTTGCCAGAACTGGAAGACAAATACAGCAGCACACCTCCAGAAAGCTACATACACAAACCCTCTGTAGTCCTCTTTGCAGGTTAAATCAGCTCGTGAGAGACTCTTGGGAGCACTGAGCCTGACACAAGAATAAAAGTAGGATCATATAGCCAAAAGTCAGGTAAACAAAATTCCTCCCTCCTCCTTTTGGCAGCGTCAAGCTGCTGCCCGCCTAGCAATGCAAGAAGCCATACCACAGGTGGTTCAAGCCAAAACCAGCTTCCCATCACATCTGGACTGTGTCCAGGGCTTCTATTACACCCAACACACAGACCATCAATATCCGTAAGAAGTAGACCACATGATAAAACAACAAGAGAGCAGACAAAACTTTTAACGAGCAGCTGCTTTTCTTGAGTCACTTCATCATTTAAATTTTCTGGATTTTGTAGAGTTTCACTATTCTGCTTGCTAAGTCAGTAAAGAAGCAAAACTAGCATATACATTTTTGATAACTGAGATACTGTGTCCTTACTACTTTCATCCAGTAAAATCCTATCCTGAAACTGTTGAGGGGGTGTTTAATACACACACTAACACCACGCCCCCAAAACCAAACTAAACAGAAAACTGCACCCAAAAGAGCTCAGCTCCTCCCTCCTAAACAAGTTCTTGTTGTGGAAGATACGATTCTCAAGGATGATACTCCCCTTACAAAAATATCTCTCTTTAAAAGAATAAACAAAACAACCAACACCCCCCACCCCCATTCCAGAGTATCTACAACTGTCACCTTATGGGCTACTTTATCACAGCATGACTACAACCTGCATTTCTGAACAAGCTACTCAGCAATCTGGCAGTCAGTTGCTTAAGAACATACCAGTCCCAGAGAACAACTTCAGACTTATAAACAAAGTTTAATCATGCTGTTTGATCTTAACACACAGCTTTCTCAAATGCTCTTCCTCATAGTACCTCACTAAGAGACGAACGGGAAAGATTCATGTTTTAGTACCCCAAAGGAAACACAGTGCCTATCCAAAAGTAATATGGAGCTGTAATGTAAGTGAGTTCCGTCAGAGAGTTTAAGGAATCCTGCAAAATTTTTGCATTCTGCATGTTTAAAACTAAAAAGATAAGACACTAATAGAGCTATATCATATCCATGGCAAAACATATAGCTGCATTAGTGTCAATAATAATTATGGTAAAACTTTTCAAGTAGAAAGGGCCCAGACATTACCACGCTGTCATGAATCCTTTCCACATTTACACTTTTGATAGGCAGGGATCGGGTCCCAAATTCTCTAGATTGACTAGTTACAGGAACAGTTAAGAAGCTGATGCAGTGATTTGCCTTTTAAATAAATAAATAACATTTAAAAAAAAATTGAAAGCTAAGGTGTTTTTTCACTTGGGAGAATCTCATCTAGAAAAATCTGTAAGAAGCAACATTGTAAATTCAACCCAGCTGTGTTCATTCTGAAAGCTCCCCCCCAATAAAGGTACTTCTGTCAGAAAGAAATACTAGTATTTTTCATACAGCTACGTGAGATTTATGTGAAGCTTGACTTGCTTGATAAATCCTAATTCAGTAACGTTTCCAAAGAATGAAAAAAAGACTGCAATGGGGAGATTAAATGGTGCAGAAAGCATTAAGCATATTTGATTTAAATGGACTCTATGTATTTGCAGAATACTCACACTTTTGTTCCATTTCTTTCATTTCTTCAGGTGGAATTTTTAACTTGTCAATATGTTCTCTTACAACACTTGCCCATTTTTGTAAAGAATCCAGTGCAGTCCAAGGTCTAGACATGTCTACTACCAACATAATTAGAGTGTCCTTTAGAGAGCTTGCCTCCATAGCAAATTTAAGAAGACCTTTGTGATACAGGTCGCCATCCAAAATCCACACATTACATCTTGTTTGGTCTACAAAAAATGGAAAAACATTTTATGAGACTTACTTGAAACAGTCCACCACATAATGGCTATTAAATCTTCTTTAGACATGTAAAATACAAGGAAGAAAGCAGCTGATGTGTTTTATCAGTCAAGTGAACACACATAACGCCACAGCAAACTCCAGCTTGTGGAGACCCCCTGCTCCCAAACCCTCATGTTTAATGGCTGATAACTGAAGATCGCAAATACATTACCTGAAAGTGAGGATCCAGAGATAGCACTCAACACTTCCAAAATCAATGTTCACCATTTTAGAAAGGGAAAACGTTTTCTTCAAGATGCCGTTTAGAAGGGGGGAACGGGGTGAATTCACCCATCCCCTCTCAGCCCTTGGCCTGCTCAGCTCTCAAGGACTGCCATCTCCCCTTCAAAACCCCAATGCGATATGCCTACATAACTCTTAAAAGAACAGGATGTACCTCGTTCCTTCAGAAAACTGGAGCAGAACTGCAAGTTTTTAATGATTTAGATGGAATTATAGCAGGCAAGATAGTTACTCTTCAGATTTGCAAAATAACAAACATCATACAAATAGACCATTCTCACTGCTTTTTCTTCCCCTAAAACACCATATTCCAATATTCAGAGACACTTCCGTGGTAAACGAAGAGCTGGTGATTCAAAATTAGATGGCTTAATAGAATTACATTTTGCCTTCAGATAAGTTTTTATTACTCGCTACAGAAGTTCTGAGACAGACATTTAGACCAAACTCCCAATACTCTTAAGCCTGGTCAAGTCATCTTTGAGACCAATAGCCAGACATGGAAGTCAGAAAAGCAGATGATTTCAGGAAAAAAAAAAGGGGGTGGCTAAATTCTTCTGGTTCTCCTTCTATCTATATTTGCTCTTATAGCATGGACAAGAGTTCCCATTTTTCCCCACAGCTCCCACTATATCCTTATTCACACCCCACACCCTCTAACTATCGCCTCTAGATAATTCATTGTACCTCTAGAGTGCCTGGTCACCGTCCTCCCCTTTTTCCCCCCCTATAGAAGCATCAATTATCCATTCCATAACTGCAGGTATTTGGGGTCTGGATTTTGAACAACTTTTTTACTATCTAGCTGTAAAGCCAACTTCTACTTTATTTTCTCCTTCCTTCAAATTTTTGGGTTTGTGGTTTGGGGTTTTTGTTGTTGTTTTTTTGTTTTTAAAATCTCCTTTAGCATTGTGCACATTTTCCTACCCATCAGTACATGATACGTAGCCTTGCAGATTCTGATACCACCAAGACAAAGGTTTCTCCATATGTTCAAAAAGATAAATATTTGCTGCAATGCTAGAGATGCAAGACAAGAGCCCAGGCACCTTTTCCTCTATGCCTGAGGAATGCACTTTTGCCTACCATCCATTCAGAATGCTGCACCTAAGACTGCTTCCCTGGTCTTTTCTTTCAGCCTTTTCTTTTGACTGGCTCTTCTCCTCCTCTACCACTTAAAGTGGTCATTCATGGTATCTACAAAAGGAAGTACACTGAGAAACTTCCTCATGATATAAATCACTCATGGCCTAAGATGGACTCCTGCAAATTATAAAGAAAGAAAAACATCCCACTGTCATTCCAAATATCACACTACTGAACCACTGCTTTCAAACTGGTTGAAGGTAATATTAGAAATACAAACTTACCATCTCGATCTTCATCATGGACATTTAGATACAAATACTCCATTCCTCTTCCTTTTTTGTATTCCTCTATTCCTTGAATTTTTCCTATTAAGCTAGTTTTACCTGCTCCATCTTCACCTGAAGAGATAGAAGTTAGATACCACTCAATCTTTAATCACAGTTACATATTAAAAACCACATGGGGCAAGAAGAAAACCATATACTAACAGTGACTGAGATCATTAAAGTTTGAAACATAGCAGGCTTTGCCCAACTCATCCATCTGTTCAAAGTGCATGCCTCAGCTTCAAGTTTTATTTGTAATTATTAATAAATGCAATTATGCCACTAACTACCCTATCTGAAATAGGCTCTTTTATGTATCTTTAAAGATATTGTAAGGAGTAGTTAAACACCTCTAAAAATTTCAGTCTTTCAACTGCAACCAAAGCACTAACAAAGTCTTTCTAAAGTAGCATTCAAGTCACAGCAAGCTCATCACAATCAGGTGGCTACTATTTAGAACTCTCATCTCAAACAGCACACACCACCAGGCTCAGTAAGGCAGATCCTTAGCTTTTATGGGTTGGTTTTATTGAATCTTTTCTCTCTTACAGGTCTAAAGAAACCCTAAACAGAGGAGACAAACAGTAAGCCCCTTGCTTAACAATACATGTGTGTTTTGGGTACACACACAATGACAAGCCTGCAATCCATATCATAGAATCATAGAATGTTTTGAGTTGGAAGGGACCCCTAGAGGTCATCTAGTCCAACCCCCCTGCAGTGAGCAGGGACACTACTAACTAGATCCAGATCCATTCACTCCTATTCTCTCCCCTCCAAACAGAGCTCAGATAACCAGGGAACCTTACAGCACAAACACAGTGTAAACACCTCAACCATTTCCAGAGTTCTTCTTGAAAAACTTGTATGTCCCAGATCTGGAGGACTTCATGTGCACCTCTTCCAGTTTGAAAGAATAGCCAAGCCGAATTTGGACACAAAGCGGGGTTTTGCCACTCTAATTGGGCAGTGTGATGGGCACATAACAGTTAGATATTAGAAAATTCTTGCCACTCACTCACAAGTTATAAAATTAAGATTAAAACCAGGTTCCTAAGTAGTACCTTAACAGTTTTATGCCAAACAGAACTTTTTTTTTTTTTTCCCCAAGGCTCTCCTATACAGAGTATAAACACTTGCTTTTAGCTACATAACAAAGAAAATTTTGAGTTCAAGGACAGTAATCTTCACTGCTAAACACAATGATGTTTTCCCTTTAAAGGGAATTGACCATGATCTTATAGACAATGGTACATTATGGCTACATTAAAAAGACTACAGATTTAACCACAGAAAAGAGCAGAAAAATCATAATTTGATAGACTGATTTTGAATTTACTCAACACATCTTTCCCAAGATTACTGCATGAAGTCTTCAATTTAGAGTTCTGCTTTAGGTTCAGATTCCACTAATAGTCTAGAAGCAACCAGAAATCATAAGATTGTTTACCCTAAGTAGCCTAAAGGATTTTACTCAATGGAATGAAAAGGCATTAAAAAAAAGAAAGCGAGCAAGAGAGAAAAATAAGACCAGAACTGAAGTTTAAGATCTGGTTACTGGTTTAAGATCTGTAGAAAAGTTAAATGAAAAATGAAGTTGTATCAGTTTAACCTTTTCAACATTTAAGAGTTTGTTTGCTAGGTCCTTAACTTTAGTAAATAAAGACATACCTAAGAAAACAATTACAGCTGTGCTTCCCGATGTTTAAAATTAGCTATTTGCTAGTCATACACCAAGTTTTTCCTCTTCTTGTGAGAATATTCTTTTATTTAAAGTTCTGCCCAAGAAATGAAAAAGTTCAAGCTTCTTTACCACAGATGAATTACAATTCCTCCTCTGCCCTCACCCTAGTACTTAGCCAAGCTTCTGTGCTGGTTTTCGCTAGGATAGCGCTAATTTTCTTTACAGTAGCTAGTATGGGGCTGGTTTGGATTTGTGTGCTGAAAACAGCGTTGATAACACAGGGATGTTATCATTATTGCTGAGCAGTGCTTACACAGAGTCAAGGCCTTTTCTGCTTCTCACAGCAACCCATGGGACACAGCCAGAACAACTTACCCCACTGACCAAAGGGGTGTTCCATACCATATGACGTTATGCTCACCATATAAAGCTGGGGGAAGAAGGAGGAAGGGGGCAGGGGGTGCGTTCAGAGCGATGGCGTTTGACTTCCCAAATAACTGTTACATGTGATGGAGCCCTGCTTTCCTGGGGATGGCTGAGCACCTGCCTGCCGATGGGAAGTAGTGAATGAACTTTTCGTTTTACTTTGCTTGTGTGCACAGCTTTTGCTTTACTTATTAAACTGTCTTTATCTCAACCCACGAGTTTTCTTACTTTTACTCTTCCAATTCTCTCCCCCATCCCACTGGGGCGGAGTGAGTGAGCAGCTGTGGGGTGCTTAGTTGTTGGCTGGGGTTAAACCGTGACAGCTTCTTAAATTTGTCATCTGCAAATAACTGGGGAGACTTTATTAAGAGCTGCTGCACTGGCACGTTATGCTGCTGAAGTTGCTATTACTTCTGCCAACCATTTCTGTATGATTCATTCTGTTATTTTACCTTTTTGAACAGGCAGCTTCAATTCATTTGTGCCAGCAGAAGGCTCAAAAGGTAAGACAAAACAAGACTTGTTATTCCTTTTAAAGAGGAGTTGCAGTTAATAGCTTTCCTAGTTTCTCAGAACAGCTGACCTCTAAGTTCTCCTGCATACTAGTTTGTTTTACACAGGTGGCAATAAACATTACAATTTCTTTGCATTGGGAAAGTTTAGCATCTTCTGCAACCTTAACTAAAGTGGCTGCAACTTAAGTCTAAGAAAAATCTGTGGTTATAAAAAGTTGTAAACATGAAAAAAAATACACTTAAGCAGTCTAAACTAAAGTTTGCTTATACAAATACTAATGTCTATACAACTTTATTGTTTGAAAGTGCCCATGCTAAACAATACAGGCAAACTTGAACTATACATCCCACAAGTCCCTTATCATGGCTGTGTGTTGTGCGATTTCCTCCCCACCCCCTTATTTCCAAATGCCTGAAGTAAACTGAAGTTCAGTACTGTTAAGGTAATGTCTTATGGCAAAATGAGAGCTGGAATTTTATTTTCCCTCCTCAGGTTTTCCAGCAATTATCTTCAGAGCCTACACAGAAAGTAACTTCATCGGTACAGCATAAGACAAGTTGATTTGATGTAAAATTAGTACCTTTGGACATATATGTATGCACAGTAGTTATTTCAGCCTTCCATTATGGAATTAGTTAATTTTAATCTGTTCTGTGAAGAAGATTCTCTACTCCCTTCTCCTTAGCAAATATCCCCCCATTTCAAAACACTAAGATCAGGTAAGTGGATCACTGACATATATAACCATATTATACAAGTTAATACATGCAGAGAGCAGTGCTCAACATTCACTAGAAAGCCAGAATGATGCATCAGTGGAGTTTGAAGGGTCTAGTACTACTTTCATTAATTACTCAGGTAAATGAAGAGAATAGTACCGTTTGCAGATGATAGAAGAGAAACAAAAAGATCTGTGGAGAAAAGGGTTAGAAGCTGTACTGACAAGTGGTCCAAAACAAGTTAGCAATGCATAAACCAAGTAGTCTTCAAGTAGGACAACTCACTTGCAAGGATGGCAAGATAGCTGCCTAGCCAAATGTGCCCTATTCCACAGGAGATCCAAAGTTCTCAACAGATTTAAGCCAAATTAGAGTCGGTGTTATGGAAAAAGCTGTCAGAAAGTAAAACCAGGACCATCATATAGGACATAAGGACTTCCTCCATTTTGCCCGCACAATTAATAATGAAAAGTTCAGAAGAGATGATTGCTTTGGCCAAGAGAACAGGCTAAGACTTGAGGTTCCATCTACCTTTACTTTCTATTTTTAGTATGTTGCATATACCTTTTAAAATTGTGACAGCTGCAAATGTATTTGTATCCTTGTTATTAATTTATTTTTTCCAAACTAAAGTCTTCAATATAAAACACCCGAAAAGTCAACACACTTTGAATATATCTAGTTATGCTGGGAAAGAGCAGCAGTATAATTTTGCTTTGTCCTTACTCTTCAGTGAGAACATCAAAATACAAATCTATCTTGAACCAGTGCTTATCTAAAACTCCTGAATAGTTACTACAAATCTCATTAGCAAATGAATTCTAAGTGCATGCAATGCTAGCTTTTAAGACTTCTCAAAACTCAAACATTGCATTGTGATGCCTTTAGTAAGTATATATATTCTCTCCACCAGAGGAGGGGGGAAATATTCGTGACTAAATTGAAGTCTATTAGCTAATTTAGGTTTGATGGATAGTGTACAGCATAGTAATGCAATTAGTGTTAAGTACTACCAGGGACATATATAAGTGTATTATGCTTTTTAAAAAAAAATAATTTCTCAATAACAATACTTATATACACACACACACTATACGGCATTTGAAATTACAAACCCTAGGACATTTAGGCATCTTTACCTTTTTTGCTGTCTCTGGATATCTCTCTAAAGCATATGAAAAAGTAATGCTGCTTAGTTTCAGACAAAGGGGAATTTCATATTCCTCAGACTTAAACATCTTTGCTTTAATATTACAAAACAGATTTTTTTTTTTTTTTAAAGTGCTACTGAAGCAATATATAAAACAGAGCCTTATGCACCTTCAGAAAGTCATATTCATCCTCCTCTTCCCTCCAAAATTTTTGAGATGGAAAATCCTTTAGCTTCTTCTTTATTTCTAACTCTGTGATAATCAGATTAACAATTGACTTCCGTATGTAAGTTCACAGAGCAAAACATTTCTGACACACAATTCTCAATACAGAATTGCAAGGTAGAATAAAAATCAAGCAGATTGTTGCAAATTTAAGACATTTGCATCCTTCTTTTGCAAATAAGATAAAAGGTCCTCTTTTTCCAGAGTAAATCTTAAAGAATGTAATTCCCCATTACATCAAACTGCACTTACACATTAATACTATGGTGAGGAAACAGAAGCGATGCTGCCAGCAAGCTGTACTACACACCAAAGCTGAACGCAAGTAAAAGAGGGACAACAGATTTAATTCTGCAGAAAAGTCAGGCTAGGAAGCAGCTGAAACAAAGCCAAACCAATCTGCTTACACACAGTATTTCACCATCTTGTTAACAAAATGGAAAGTCTTCTGCTCAAGTGAAGAAAGGCCATTTCATTATTCTTCCTGCACCACTACAGGTCACTCCTCTGATGAGCTCCTCAAATTCGGGGTGGTGTTCCTCAAAGCTTCTCTGTCCAAGGTGCTACTCCATCTACAGACCAGGGTTTGGTGATGGTCCTTCTTGTTCCTGCCTTCAGAGATACAGGAAGCTGACCCTGCCCAGCCTCCTCCCTTCTCACTAGTCCAGGCAAAAAGTGTGTTTACTGAGCAGAAAATGGAGTATCACTAGATGTTCTGCTACAATACAGAATTTAGCAGAACGGTCACCTGTAGATGGGAAGGATGGGCAATGAGGTGAATTAACCGCCTTCTGTGAACACAGGCAAGCGAGCACTTATCTATGAACTGCTACTTAAAACTGTTCAACCTTAAACTATCCCATTAGAGACAGCTTAGGCTCTCTGTTACAGACCTTCTCTAAACTTTCAATTAAACATTTTAAAATTAAGAATATTTACTACTCATGCTATTTCCACATTTCTTTCGGTTTAGAAAATGAAAACAGAAGTAGATTTTCACTTAAGATATTTCTTACTCCTCACAGAAGTCTGTACATGGAAGAGCAATCAATGTGTTATCTCCAGGACAGACATAAGTTTTGATTTTTATTTTAAAGTGTTTCTCCACTGTAAAGTGACAAGTGTGTTTAAAATATGGCAAGGCAAAGAAGCAAGAGGTGAATGATGTTTCTTTTCTGTCATCAGTATTGTTGGTCTGCCCCCCTTCAATCTGGGGCTCTGATTTTTTTCAACAGCTTGGAAAAACCCTGGATGCACTTAACTGTGTGCAATCTATAATTCTACTGGTTCCTTGACAGAGTTTTTTGGTTTGCTTTTTAAAACTATCAATTAAAATTCAGCTTGATATGGGAATTACACAACTCCTCTCAAAAAAGTATGTTCAAGCAAGGCCAAGCAAAACTAGATATAAGGGTCCTAATTAACCCCTTCCACCTGCCCAAAGGGCATATTTTTGTAAACTAGCCTTACACTTTTTACAAAACAAAGACAGCTTCTGGGTAGAACAATTCACAATATCTAATATTTCTAACATAAAACATTGAATATTTTTGTTAATAGAAAAGACCCATTTCCCACTTAAATATGATAGAACAAAGGCAAACCCAAACCTGAGTTATCAAACAGGGCAAAAATGCCTTCCCAGAATCACAGAGCAATCTCTACTGCACACCACGTGAAATGTCTGAATCCTAATACAGTGGAGTGGAGACATTAACAGTCATCTTCCTACTAGAACCAAGCACATGTGTACTATAGCTGTTTTCAAGATAAAACACTTCTCAAGCTAGTAATTGCCTTTTCCACAGCCACATATTAGTGAATGAGACTTGTTTACACATACTACAGTAATTGAAGAATGCCTTTTGCAGAACAAGACCAAAATAATCAGAGTAGGCCAAATTTAGTCTGCTTTTAGAGAACTGAAGAAGAAAATTAATTATGCTGATGAGATCCTTCTCTAGAATCCCTCAAAACAACATGGAAGTTCATAAGTAGGTCATATCAAGCCCTCAAAAAACTTGCTGCTAAATTATAATTTACTCATTGGACAAAAAACTCCTCCTCCTCTAAGTTTATTTTACTCCACTAGATGAGTCTTTCCCCCAGACCACATTTGGTATCTCTGTGGCACTGAAAAATTAAGTAACTTTTCTGAGGAGCATCTTAACTGCATTTTTGCATTACAAGATGATAGAAAGCAGACTGTAGACAACTGTTCCAGCATGCCCTTTGTTTGTCAAGTCCTGCACCACAAGAATACACTGTGGAAACAGGTACAGCAGTCACAGGGTTACTTATGCTTGGAGAAACCCACAGTCAGAGAAACCCAAATATTGCAGAGAATTCTATGGTGAATATGAACAGCATACATCTCTAATGCAAGCCTTCTCCTTTAGCACAGTGGCAAGACATCTAGTGTATTTTACCCAGGTTCACAACCAAAATAGAATAATCCCATGTTACTGTCAAAGGGACATCTTTATCGGTACTCCTGCCACTAACCTGCCTAGAGAACAGGGAATCACAATTCCTTTCACTGTTCCTCACTTTTTGAGCTATTTCAGAGATAGATCCAGTAATCAGCATCACCTCTGGCAAAGCAGAGACGAATTCAAATAAATGCAATTCAAGGATTCCAGAACTTCCTGTGCTGTTCCAAGTAAGTTTTACTACACAGCATCCATGTAATTCTGGCTTTTTGGAAAGGCACTGTAGCAGGAAGGACACTATGAAGACGTACTACTTAGTTCTAAAAGAAATGTAGCTACCAAGCAAGCAATTAGAATTTTATCTAGGTCAATGGCCCCTTCAAAACAATTGACACTTTAGAAGAATAACTCTGCTGATTGAAACAGAACTCTGCTACATTTGGAAGGCTTTCATCACCTGAAGAAGGTGAAGTTGCCAGAAGAGGAGGAAAAGAAGCGATCTGACTTAACTTCTGCAGTACTAGAGAATTAAGCAACATTTGAGATGAACAATATGGACAGTATCACAAGCAGTATTTCACCAGCTGTAATGACAAAATGATCACAGCAAAACTTTCAGCTATTTGAATAGGAAAAAATAAAGTGGAAAAGTAATTTTTAGTGTTGAGTACAAATTTAAGTCAGCAGATTTTATATACTCCCATGAGGATTTCCTGTACCCAAACTGAATTTAAGTTCTCTATATTCCATGGGTCTGCCAAAAGAAAGTAGGCAAGAAGCTAAATTGGCTCTTCCAGACATACCATTTTCTGCAGCAACAGCCATTCCCAGTACATGTACACACATAAAAGTGTACCTGTAAATTAGCTGTAGACTGTGGAAACTTCTTCTCAAGCATCCTGACAGCCACCGGAGATGAGCAGAGCTCAAAGATTCAAACAAACAGGCCTGGCCCTGAAAAGTGAGATGTCTGGGGTAAAGAGAAAATGTGGACACAAGGCAGCTGAACACTCACTGCCCGCTGAACACAAAGCCTTTACCACCAAGTGGGTAAAATACATAAGGAAAACCAAAATACTAGTGATTCAGCAGCAGCCTTAAGTGCGCAATACAGATACTTGGAGTCAGGTGTACATGTGTCATTGGATGGTTTGACATCATTAGAATTGCAAGCAAAGAATCTACTATGCTTCAGAGACAGAGGAATGTATGAAATACAAAGCCAGAGAGAAAGCAACTATTCCGTTCACTTACAAGCGGGGAGCCTGTTTTCTTGTGCATCCTGGAATGACTTTGAACATTACTGCTAGAATGCATGCTGCAGTTTATTGGATAAATGATCAGTTGGGTCTGTGAATCTAAGCCTTCACACATTCTATAGCACTATGGATTCTACCCGTGACCTGCAATGGTGACTACTTAGCTGCTGCTCCCTCTATTACTCTTGCTGGTTCAGATATAATTACATCAGGAAGGGAATGAACAAGACAGCTACCAGTTATAAGCATCAGTTTTCTCATCACACTCAACAAAAAGCATCTCCTCTGATCAGCTACCTTTATTACAGCAGTGAGCAGAAGAGGCAGTCCAGGAGAAAAAAAAAAAAAAAAGAAAAAATCCCAGCAACAAAACCAAAAACACACTCTTTTGGCTACCTGCAAAAAGTAGCTAGAAATGTGCGCACCCAATTTCCTTAAGAAGGCTGGCATAACTTGCGGAATGAGGTAGCTATGGTCACTATGACAGAACTGCCTAGGAATCAGAGCATACCTGCCCTACAGAAAAGCTTAGGAAAGCTTGTGTTTTTATTATTTGTTCACAGCAGAACAGAAAAATATTTTTATGCTACATGAGGTGCCAATCAAGTTTAAAGTCTTCACGGAAAAATAGTTATTGAAACAGTGTAAGTAAAACTAAGTCAATTATAATTTTTTTGGCAATTTTGAGCAGAGAATTAGCAGTATTGTATGTCAGCTTTCACTTCACAAAACTATGTGCCATATCTAGAGATTAACATTTGGCATTCCAGTTTCCTTTAGTTATTTCTGTGATGTCTTGAACTGCTTTCCAGGTTCTTAAAAATGAGATGTTAACATAGCTAAAAATTAATATGGAACAAGCAGAATCAGCATGCCAGACACAGCCAGGTTCCCAGAACAACTAAGTATACAAGTATATGCAGCATTTGAAAAATATAAATGCTGTAGGCAAATTAGAAAACTTGTGCTAGCAAACAAAAGAACACTAAGTGGTGGGGTTTTCTGGTTGTTTTTTCTGTGGGGTTTGGGGGGTGGAGGGGTGTTGGAGGCTTAGGGGATTTTTTTTTTTTAATGCAGTTTGTCTTGAAAATAAGCATTCATTTGTCACTGTATGTATCATATTTCAGCTGGGAAGTTCTGACCAATATAACTGTTTATATTGCAAATATTTGCCTACCACAAAATGAGTGAAACCCATCAAGATCCTGGTCAGCTTTACAACTCCTGCTTAAAAGCATTCAAAGAACAGTGAAACTGAAAATAGTCATGGCAAGAAGTGATCTGTATGAACAACAAAAGCTAGTACAAAACTATTTAAAGGAACAAAGCTTAAAAATAGAGGAAACATGAGATAACAGAGAAATTGCAAACATACAGCTCAAGAACCTGAAGAGACAGAACTTCACATACTGAATCTGTGCAATACAGAACTGTATATCCTTTTCCTCTGCCAGCATGCTTCACGAGCAGCATCATGACTTGCAAGTGAGCAAAGTGTAATACATGGATTAGGTATTCTCACAAAGAACATGCCCATGGTCCCATTGGCCAGTCCTCAGATCTGATGCTCTTTTTCCTGAATACATGCCAAACTTTTTTTTTTTCCCCTTGGACCATGGCCTTCTAGAAAACACAATTCCTAAGAACGAACTAGAATTTCTTCTACACATCTGCACATATTTTAAAAAAATGCATCAGTCAAAAAACAAAAAAAGTCTTACATTAAGTCATTCCATAAGCTCTACATAAATGGGTAAAGAGAAAATTTCTATACAACAGACTAAACATCACAAACTAAACAAGCATTTGGAAACATTCTGTGGTACCCTCTCCAGTTCTGAAGGAAGCATGGTGTTCAGTTATTGAGTACTAAGGATTGCCTGACTATGAAGAGAGAAAAAAAACCAAAACCCAAGAGTATAATCTTCTTGACAAGGATCACAGCCTGAAGAAGAATCTTCCAACTTCAACAAGGACAATCATCCAATTTAGTTTCAAAATATCACATAAAAAAACCCCGTCAATCATAATGAAATCTTTCCTTTCTTTAACACCAATAGAACTTCCAATCTTAATATCCTGTACTTAATTACATAACATAAAAAGCAACAAATTAAAGGGCAGCAAGTCTTGTAACAGGGTCACTAGACCATCCCATCATCCTTGCACCGTTTTCTCCTTCACAGTCTGCTTTAAGTCACCACTCAGCTTATCAAAACAGGAAGAAAAGGATCACAGTGATTGCTTTAGGATTATGGAGGAAAAAAACCTAACTTGAAAAACCACAAAAGAGTACAAACCACTAGACTACATAGAATCATAGTGTGCAGAGAGTCCACAGGAATATCTTTACTGGTTTTTTTAACCACGTTTCCAAATACTAACACACAGTTCTTCCTGGGGACAGGGAGGTTGGCAAAGGAGGGAAGAAGCAGTTAGTTAACAAATCCATCCACTCATTAAATTGTCTACTGGTAATAGTATTTAATGGTCTGTCAGCCAGAAAAAAACTCACTAATAGTAATAGCAATAATATATATACACACACACACTTGAGAGCCTGGAGAAAAGAAGGCTACGGGGAGACCTGACTGCGGCCTTTCAATACCTAAAGGGGGCCTATAGGAAAGATGGGGAAAATCTTTTTAGTAGGGCCAGCTGTGACAGGACAAGGGGTAATGGTTTTAAACTAAACCAGGGTAAGTTTAGACTAGATATAAGGAAGAAATTCTTTACAACGAGGGTGGTGAAACACTGGAACAGGTTGCCCAGAGAGGTAGTGGAGGCCCCATCCCTGGAAGCATTCAAGACCAGGTTGGACAGGGCTCTGAGCAACCTGATCTAGTTAGCAGTGTCCCTGCTCACTGCAGGGGGGTTGGACTAGATGACCTCTAGGGGTCCCTTCCAACCCAAAACATTCTATGATTCTATGAGAGCATCCATTTCTACCCCTCCCCCATGAAGTCGTTTTTTTTTTTGCTTGACACATCATTTCTTCTTTCCCTCAACACCGAATAATAGCTGGGTCTCTCATTATTGCCCTATCAAAGTCCCATTCTGTATCTCCTGATCCTGGCCAAACGCAAGGTTGGACTAATGCACCGGGTGGAGATAACACAGCACAATGAAAGCCAGCAGCAGTAAACGATGCCGCGGCTGCACAACTTGCTGATGATATTGCTGCTGACAAGCTCCGTGCGTGTGGGCAGGACACAACCATCACGCCCGTACAGCCTACCCCACCCTCCGGCCAACAGGGAGCAGCCGTCATTGATACCGTACGGGCCACGGAAGCAATTTTTCTGTTTGCATGACACACCATAAAGGACCAGCAAGCAGCACTGGTTGCACGAACGAGGGAGGTTTCAGAAAAGGCTGAAGGACCCGGCACGCACCCCGAAGTCGACACTCATCAGGGGAGAAAGACAATAAAACCCACTCTTCCAAGCTGCCTCTACCTAAGGAACTAGGGTGGGTGAAGGATAGTAAGGGTATTATGGGCAGGTGCCTACAGCGAGTGGAATACCTAAAGCACCTAATGAAGCAAAAACATGCAAGGGAAGAAGAGAGGG
>NW_009259063.1:2820060-2820372 GCF_000687185.1 Egretta garzetta
CACACACACACACCCCTCCCCCCCCCACCCCGTCCCTTCGGGCACTACATGAGAGAAGCTCCAGACGCCCAAGAGAGGGTTAAGGAGCAAGGCTGCGTGCGGCAGGGCGGGGAAGGGGCCCGGGATGCTTTCCTCACCCAGCAGGAGGACGTTCTTCCCCGAAGGTAGCTTAGAGCGGGAGCGCGTGGACACCTCGCTGAGGATGCAGGACCTGGCGCGGAGAGACAAGGCTTAGGAGGGGGCTCCCGCTTCCTCCCGGCCCCCCACCCGCGCCCGCCACCTCCTGCGGGGGGAAGGCATGGGAGGCGGGGG
>NW_009259063.1:2821129-2845469 GCF_000687185.1 Egretta garzetta
CTGCGTGCCGAGTGCCGGTTGCTCCCTAGGCAGCCCCAGCCCTGAAGGAAGCACCAAGAAAAGTAAGTGCGGGCTAGGGGTGAGACATGCCTTTTCGGGGGGACTTGGTGGTCTTACCTTCTCCAAGAGGCCTACCCGTTACTTGTTCTTCTCTCGTAAGTATCGCTGTAGAGTTGGAAGAAAGTGGGTCAAATCACCGTCATTTTCACAACTCAACTCTTGCTAGAAGTCCCAGAAGAAGCAAGCATGTCAACTCTTTTCCCTCATGTTTGCTAGGGTAACACATGAATGACCTTAAATTCCATAAAAATTTGATGGGTGTGTTATGGCCATTCGATTCAGGAAAAACTTGGGACGTTTTGTCATGTGCCGCTCTTTCAAACAAAGGATGTGCATTCCCAGAGCCTCTGGAAATACAGAAAGGTAGTGGCAGTATTAGCAACTTACGTATGCCAGCAGTTTGTGCTTACTTTTTTTTCTTGCTGCTGTGTTTAATTTTTATTTTTCCCAGCACAGACTGCTTTTTAAGTAGTATTTGAAAATAGGGAAAAAAGGATCCTTTTTTTTAATCCATGTATTTCTCTCAATGGCTTTCTGTTGCTTTGCAACCCAAACTGTGGATATTCCCTTCATATGTTGTTTTAGTAGAGATCAGGTGTTAGAACTTGTAGGTCTCCATTCATGAAAGTAAACTATTGTAAGGTCCTTTAGGTATAAAACAGCTGAAACAACGGTAACCATATACTGAATTATGGGTACTTATGATAAGTAACAAAATAACAAATGCACAGTTATTGGTCAGAAGTATTTTGTTGTGGACAGAATGCAGATACGGAAAATGGCCAAAGTTTTCGTGGACATGTTTTGTCCAGTAAAGAGTGACCACTAAATACAGGAATGCTGCTTAAAAACCACCAGGAAAAAAACACTTGCTGCATGACCCTAAGTTTTCATAACACAGCAGAGCAAGTTACCTTCCCACAGTTGAAAGAGGGAGTTTCTGCTCCCATCTCTTCCCCTTTCTCCATGTGGCCTGCTACGAATTCCCTTCTGTTAGCTCTGTTTTTCATCACTGTTGGGTCAACTGATTTAAGTCACTAAAATAGCAGAAAATTGATCACTAGAATGGCAGAAGAACTTTTCCAGTTTAGTGAGTTGAATCAGCTTGTGGAAAAGGTTGATGAGTGGCAGAGCCAGAAGAAAAGGTGGGGAACAGAACTGACCAGAGAGTAAGGAGAGAAGGAAGAGCAGAAGGAATAAGGAGTTTGAATTTGGAAAGCAGTGGGATGAGAATGCCCTTTCAGTGACAGTGGACAGTTAGGTCAGCTCAGCTGCAGGTCAAGTTGCAGTTCTAAGACAAAGGAAAAAAACCAAACAAAAAAAACCCCAACAGATTCTATAGTACATTTCATAACTGAAACAAATTCCAAGAGTCCCAACTTTAGCTACCTACTTCAATCAAAAGGGGTAACATTGGTTTTAACACAATTTGACAGATAGATTGCTATTTATCCGGGTGTGTGGTCCTGAGATTTTTGAGAAGCCTTACTAAAAAGTGGAAAATCTCTAAAATTCAAAGAATTTGCTTTTAACACCTCACTCACAAAAGCACTGAAAACGATGAGAGTTTTAAGCTAATTCACGTTGCTCATTATTTTAAATTATGTTTCATATCATATTGTTTGCATGTGAACTATATTAAATTGAGGTATGTAAATTATATTCCCTTAGGACTTTTTTGAAACCAGAATGTCTGAGAGCAAGTAATATTTAAATATGTGAAGGTAGTAGAAAATAAAAGGCTACATGGAAGAATGATAATAAGAGCGTATTGCTTTGTGCTGAGTAGGGCACATACCGATGTTGAGAAAAGACGGTGCGATTTTCCTGCTCTTCTGCTTTTATAGAGGCTAATGTTGTTAGCTGGGAAAAAAATCTGGTGATTGTAAATCTACCAAAGATTATTCACAGTGAAAGAAAGACCACCTCTTTTCTTTCTCCCCTCCCTCCTTCCCCAGACGTCCATTCACCCTGGAGTCTTTTTAAGGTGGCTTTCACTGTCTCATCCTCTTGTGATGGAGGATTTTGCTGTGTGCCTTTGAAAGAGATGTGCACAATCAAAATTCTCTGAGGATTCACGTACCAGATTGTCACACCTCACAGTTCTGATGATGGCTGTGTGGTATATTTGCTACCTTTACCAGAAGCAATCCCTCCCTCCTACTCTGCCTCCTCTCCATTTTATTTCTCTCTCAGGAGCTGCAGAGAAGGTGGTGAAAATGGAAATGCTTGGTCATCATACTCTCAGGTTAGGCTAAAAAAAAATCAAGATGGAAACAAAAATGTTGAGAGAATCAAGTCTTCATCAGCAGTGCAGTATGCTGATACAGTATCTTAATTAAAGTATTCATAGAGTTAGCTGTGCAGCATGATAGGAAGAGGAAATTTAGGAAAAGCCTGTAATGAAGATGTAGCAACCATAGAAAAGAGGAAAAAAAAAAATCAATAAGACATTATTTCCTTTCCTCCCCTGTAAAATAAGTTCATGTCTGGCAATATGGTCTTGTGCGTGTATGGGAACAAGCATTCCATGCAGCCTTTTCCAAAAGGTAACTGAACAGGAACTGACATTAATGATGCCTAGCAAACATAGAAGTCTCATTTTTTCCTACCTCACCCAATCTGTAGCTATTTATCCAGGCACATTAAATATTATGTCTTCCCCAACTATCAAATTTTAAGTTTTAGTTATAAATTTGAAGTATGTTTTCCTACTTAAAACTACCATTCTAATTTGATAGTATCTTACACCCAGTCACTGTTACTCTTGCAGAGGTAGATATGACTATACAAGACATACGAAGATAATGAAGAATCAGATCCATCAACTATGATGAGAAATAACATTGTTTCAGCTGTTGATTGTTAGCAACAGTTTTAACTTGAAACAGCATTGCCAATGGCTTAACTACGTGCATACATACAGGCAAACGATGACGACATCATCTCATTGGCAAAATAGCATCATTTCCGAATACAGGCACGCTCTGCATCCCTCTGTGAGCTGCCTTGGGGTGATGCCAAAGCGCAGACCCTGGGAGAGAGTCAGTTGTGTAGCTGTGAGCTAGCCATGCTGTGCTGGCCGAGGAGGGACCAACAGGGAAAGACCCTTCTGTGCACAGCTCGTTAGCGATCTCAGGAATGGAGTCTTGGTTTTTCTCATACTGTGTGTCTTTTCGGTTTCTGATGTGCTTTGATGATTCTGTACCCCTCTGCCTGTAACATAGGGCTCCTTGCTGGCTGTCTCTCTTCATGTACAAACTTTTGTCTGAGTTGGCGTTGTATGAAATCCAAAAAGTAATGGGCCAGCTTCTCTGTCTGCATGTATTGCCAGTGGCCAAATTCTATAAAATTGGTTGCGAATTTAGAAGGCATTTTTTTCATAAGCCTATGGAAATGAATTGTTGTAGTTCAATTACATTTAAAAGATCCATTTTGGGTTGTTAAAGAAATTTTGCCTTTAAGGCAAAGCGGGCAGAACGGGCTTCTTAGCAATGTTGACCTTGTTGTTGAAACCAAAATCATAAAGGTCACAGTGCTCAATATATAATAGTAATTCACTGTGCAGAAAGCATCTCTTTGAAATGGCAACAATGAAGAAGCAGAATACATAGAATTTCCAACAAGATGTTTTGTTGCCTTTAGCTGTAGTTTATTAAAAGTACAAAACTAAACCTTAAAAAGAGAAAGACAAGTGTGATTTGCCATTATTTGTTGATCTGAATTTGTCTGCAATTAATATTCAGAAAGCATTCATGAAGATGGTAATGATTTTTGAAAGTGCCTTTTTTGTAGTATTAACAGCTAGTCATCTGAAACTTAATCTTGAAAGTGAATTACTGATTATTTTCTTGTTTACAATGCTCAAGTTATTCCGTCAGGAAATGAAAAAATATTGTATGACTTAGTTGAATACTTGACAATAGCACACATTGCAAATGGATAACATCGACACAGAATTAATATTTCAATCTGTATGCTGAAATTTGTTAACATAACTGTATGGATAATACTTAGGAATAACAAACACATCTTGGGAGACTTAATGGAATGAATCCATAAGAAATATTAGACTATGACCAGTTTTGCGTATCAGTTTCCTGTTTTTCATTTGACCAGGTCTTGTTATTCATCCAATGTTTTTTGCTGGTTGGTAATAAAAGCTCTGCAGACCATGCAGCAAGGTACCACTTACTTGTAAATTTATTTTCTACGTACTGCACTGTAAATTTTTAAGAATGTGCAGAGCTAACTAATTTTATGAGGCAGAGTATTATGGCCTGGTGCAAAGGAGACAGAGTCTGTTTTGTTTCACAGACACAATGTTTTATTTCTTTAATCTAAATTGATTACCATTCTGCAGCAGATGCAGCAGTGCACCTCTAACATGTTTAAGTACACCCTTAAATTTGCTTGGAATCAATTTAAAATGTGCTTTACATGTCTGGCTGATGATTAAAAATATGTGTTTGCTATGCATTTATAGAAGATAACAAGGCAGGATCTGATCAGCCAAGAGCTGCATGCCCTTACTTTCCTTTGGAAGACCAGGTATATTCCCTCTCAAGGCACATTCAGCTCTTTCAGGGCCACACAATATAAGTATGATCGTTTCTTTGGCCTGAGCAGGATTGTTTCTTCAAAGAGAGAAATGTCTTAATTTTTTTTTTTAATGCAATAGTGTTTATTCAGAAAAATACACAAATGAATAATTTCTGCGATTACTGTAGAAGCAGTCAGCAGCAGGCACTTCCTTGTGCATTATTTACAATTCTGCTCCTTTAGGCAGTTCTTTACCTCAGGAAGCTGACTGCTTCTCTAGTAGCTGGTTTGCTTTATATTGGGTTTTTTTTGGTTGCCAGATGGTATGGCTACTTGGATAGGTTACCATAAAACAAGGAAGGGTGTGTGTTTGTGGTGTGGTAGCTACTTTGAGCATGTTGTCTCAAGGTATCTGTGAAGAAGTTTGTATTTGCTCTGTCTTCAGGAGGAATAAGGTAAGATTCTTCCATTTACTGCAGAGGTAAGAGTGTTCTTAGCGACAATTACTGCAGAGTAGCTAAGAAAGTGTAAACCTGCACTCAGGCTACCTTGCAATAATTGATGTAAACATGTTCTTCTAAGCAGGGGTTGCCAAACTGTCAACTAACTGCTCTGTTGTGTGGTCTGAGAATGTCTCATCTACAGGCCTTGGTTTCTAATTTTTTGTTTCTCTCTGGCCCAGTCCTTGGGTGGTATTTCCAAAACTGTTTATAAAGACCTTGAAAGAGGCTAATGTTTCAAAGTTCAGAGTCCTCCTTTGAAGACACTGAGCATTTTTAGCTGCCACCTAAGTAAGCATTCTAGGTTGCTTAGCTTGGAAAGAAATATTCTAGTTGTGTCAGTATTGTATTAAATAATTTGGTTTAGGTTTTCTTCTGAGTGACTTAATAGTCTTGAGACCTACTCCCATTTTATCCTGCCTCTGCACAGGAGAGACGACTTGTTTTGTTACTTGGCAAAAGACATCCCTATTTTCACTTTGCTATCCATTAAAAAGCAAAAACTTTGGAATATGTTTTATTTATTTACACAAACTGATGTGATTCCCTCTATTTTTCCTTTTAAAAGTCTAGTCATTGAAGGTCTACAGAGGTCAGAAATATATACACACACACATATACACACACTTCCTTAAACTACTGGGCTAGAAATTGCCATTTTAACTAAGTGATATGTTGTTTCATATATTGGAGAAAGATATTCTTTTCCATATTTCTCTTTCTGCGAATTGTGAATAATATCTCTGGTAAGGACGATGTCCTTTTCAATAAAACTGCCTATTAAAATCATCCTCAGAATTGTGTAAATGGATGACTTTGGTTAGTATAATCAAGTTATGAATGTAAGACTAACCTGTACTCTACTCTCTGTGAATTGATAGAAAAACGTAGCCCAAATAGAAAATAAACAAGAATTGGCAACATGGAGAATTGCCTTAGAATAGCCTCACAGTGTCTTAGGATGATTTTGTTGTGGTTTTTTTTTTTTAAGTTATTAATGTAATGAGAGGGGAAATACCAGCAGTAAGAGTTCTCACTTGAAAGCAAACCTTTAAGAAATAATATATTCAGTAAACAGAATTATAAAAGTTCTTTAAAGTGGAAGGAGGCCTGGATGTTTTGAGGGTTTTTTTTTTTTGCTTTTATTTAAGTCCTGAAGAAATCTATCCTTACATTGTATTAAGAGATGTTACGCGTAAAAACAATTAGCAGAACTGCACCCAGAGTGGCAAGAAGATGTATTGTCCAGACACATTTTTAACACATAAGGCAACATTTAAAAAGTGTGTGTGTGTGAAAATCAAGTCATGAGTGGAGCAAATCAGATCTCTATACCAGGCATTTGTAGCTGTCCTTGAAATAAACAGAGTGATGGGACAGGGCCACATGGCCCTTTGCCTGACTGGCTGAAAATAAACACTGTACACACTTGGTATGCATCTCTCCCTTTAATGTGTGGGAGGACAGAAAAATCTGCACAGGAACAGATGCTCTTGTCCATTTCACAGCACTCTCCCAGGTTCTTATCTCTGCCCTTCGCTCAGTGAAGCTACCTCAAGTGAAAGGCCTCTGTTGAATTCTTAATCCCGGTATGATGAGAGCAGGTCTATGGATGTAGCTGAGGATTAACTGGTCTTATAAAATAACGTTAATTTTATCTACATTTGAAAGTATGTGATTCGGGCTTTTATATAAAAATAAAATAAAAAACCAAACCAGAATATTTTATAATTTATTTACTCACAGTAAAATAATAAATCTTGCACCTCATGGCTAATAAAAACAATTTCTCATTACTTTGGTAAGAATCTTGCCAGTATAAAGAAAAAGGTTCAAATCTTACCTTAGGGAAGTACTGTGCTGTGAAACTGATTCACAGCAAGAATACCTGAGTGAGTTAGAAGTATCAAAGAAAATAAAGGAAAGAAGGATTCTTGTTTTATTCAACATGGCATACTTTATAAGAAATTCATATTTCTTAATCAAAGAAGTGTTTCTTGATCGTTGTCTAGCATTCTGTTTCTCATTGGGTGTTGCTAGGTTTCGCTGAATTTTTTTCTCCAAATTCTTTGCAAACTGCTGATTTAGTATCTGTCTTTAAGGTGATGATTTATGGTGGAAACTTGCTGACCCTTGACTGTAGGAATACAGTAAGGAGGATTTTAGCTAGGTACTCTGAAGGCTTTGAAATGGGTATTGATGTTTATTAATGCAATGTTCCGTGTTTTGGAAAGAGATTAACAGTGAGAATTCAGCTGAAGAATTTGTCTGCTTCACATCACACTATATTCAGGTTGCATCTGAAATCTTTGATTGCTTTGTTTTGCTTTTGGACAGACATCCAAAATGCTAGTCTGGAATGCAAAGGGCTTGTTGCATAGGTGTAGGGATTCAGTGGTGGTGAGGCACATCGTGGGCTGATTCTTCTCTTGACTTGAACTAAATCAAGTGAAACCTCTCTTACGCCAGAGGTACTGCACCCACTCAAAGTGAGCGTGAAAGGATACTCAACCACAGCGATTTTCTGCAGGCTGTTTCCTTTTATTCATTGCTTCAACATGTGAGGAGCACAGAAGCCAGGTACAGTGCCAGTAGGACATCTATCATGATGGCAGAAAGGGGATGAGGAAGTGCCACTGCCCTGCTTCCTCTGCTAAGCAAATGCAGATCTCTCTCTAATTACATAGTCTGATTTCAGATAAGTGTTACAGATTTATGAAATGTATGTTAAAGGCTGCAAGTTGTAACCATTATAAATTACTTTAAAATAAACATATTGTGGTAAATACATATAGTCTGCATATTTGACTTCAGTAATATTTTTCCTTGTTTTCATAAGAATAAATATGCATATACAGCTATTATTCTTATGTGGTTATATTCAATAACTAAATTTAAATTTGCCCAGAAGGCCACACATTTTTTTAAAAATCTCTATTTTAAATGTTTTTCAGTATGTCCTTTCTCCTAATCCACTGTGTCTTTCACAGCCCTTTCCCTTTCACCATTTATAATTCATCTATAAAACCTGAATGCCTCTCATCCACCAAGTCACTCTGGCCCGTTAGGGTCCTGGAGCTTCTCATGTTTTCTTTGCTTTGTGATAAAGCTCTTCCTATGTCCCTTTGGTTTTGGAGTCCTTTTCTGCCCTCAAATCCTTTTTTAAGATTTATGTTGATCTTTGTGCTGGTGTTCCCTTCATGCTTGTGTCAGGATAGAGTCCACTGTCCAAGAAATTGCTCTCATTCCCACTCTTAGACTGCTGCCCTTCCTCAATTCAAAAGAAGTGCTAACTAGTATGACAGTAAAGCATTGAGTCAGGTAAGCGGTAGACTTCCTGAAGCCGCGTTCTCCATGCAGTGTCTGTTAGTTAAGAGCGACTAGCAGTAACCAATCTGCGGTGTGGAACAGAGCCAGAGAAACCATGAAGAAAGAAAGCTGTCCAGGCTAGCTAAGCAAACTGGATTGCATAGGGAAAAGATTGGAACGTGTGAGAAATTAAGATAGACTGTTCTTAAATGAAAAAAAGAAAGTGCAGAACTATTGTTAAGTGTTCTGTCAGTCTTCATTTCCTACAGTTTTAACTGCATTTCTTCCCTTCTCAGGCATCTCTTAGGAACTTGGTGATGATGATAGCAGTTACCTGCCACTACTATATTAAGGAGATGTTTCTTCCAAAATGATAAGAAGTGATGTCATTCTCATAATAGAGTTGTCACTAAGCTTCAGAGTCATTATGGTGACTTGTAGGGCTAAGCATTCCAGCAAAGCTGTCGGTGCAAACTCTGAAAAATATTTTCAGTTTGCATGTCAAAGATTGATAGACCTTGATATGTATGAAAAAAATGGAGTCCGATCCATGGAAATTCTGCATTCCAGAAAGGTAAATCAGTATAGAGCCAGTGAGGAGAAAGAGTATGGTGATCCATGGGATGAGAAGTGTACAGTGGGAGATTAGGAGCATAGTTACACTACAGAGTGAGGCATGGAGTAAAAATGATTGATCTAAGCACCACTAAACTATTTCCAGAAGTGAATTAGTACAGCCGCGTTAGTTTGGGCATTGCATACGTGTTGAGGCAGACTGGCTGTCTTGGTGACAGGGCCCATTAGCTTGACAGGAATGTGCTAACATATCTATCCAGCTCTTAGAACCAGGGGCATGTGGGTATAGAGTGTCCGCAGTGTGCTGCACTGACTGGCACAGTGTCCCAGTCAGCATGAACCTCTTCACATCGCATACCATGTTGTAAGATAGATGTGCTGTACAAGAGCTTGACTTGATCAGCCAGGCAAAATGGGTATTAACAGAAGATATGATTTCTTTCTCTGAATGTACCACCAGAGAGGTAAAGCTCTGTTTAAACTAAGGGACAGTGTTAGTAGAAGGGCATAAGTCCGCTGACTGACCAGGAATACATTGAGTCTAAAAATCAAAAATAATTTTCTGCCAGGGCAGAGATGCTTTGAGGCTGCCATCTGATTGAGTAGTTACAAAGGGATTTGGTCAGTTTCTGAAAGGGCTTAATTCCCATGACTGCAGTGACTCAGGAGTTCCCTTCTAGTCCTATGTTTCTGTGTCTTGTAATTCTGTTCAAGTGGCAGAGTCAACAATAAATTCCACTATTGAATAATTGGGGAAGAGCAGGGTCCTCCTAATTATAACCTTGTGGAGTAATAATCTGCTCTTATCTTTGTATGTATATTTCAACTACTATGTATATATATATTTCAGTTAATGGAGTTGAGGGATTAAAGGAATGGGTTCTCTGGTAGCCAGAGTATATAACTTTAAAAATGTGTAATAGGGAATTAGGCTTCTGCAGTTGTACAGTTAATGAAACGGTTTTGTTTAATCTTGATTCTTTTTGAAATAACAGTGATAGAGCCAGGAATCCTGTCTTAGTAAGTAGATACTTATGGAAAAACTGTGCGGAGGTAGTCATGCTTACAGTGATTTTTCCATCATGCTTGTCTAGCCTTCAGTGGCTAGGAGATTCTTTTGTTTAATAGTTACTGCTGACCTACTGAATAGAACTGCTGAATTCATGAAGTCATGATTTTTTTGATCCATGTACAGTTTGGGCCTCACAATATCTGATGAAAATCAGTTCAGTTTATTATTACCAAAAAATGTGCATGCCTTCCAATATTTATATTATGAAAACTAGTGAATAACTGTTCCCAGCTCACCTTTTTCATAAAAATAATTACTTCATACATCTCTATCATACCCTTCTTCAGATATTTTTCTAATTCTACCATAACCTTTTTGATAATGGAATGGTTAAAACTGCAGAGTGTTCATAGTGTGTCTGGCCTGAATGTATATGGAGCAGACTTTTTGTATTTTTGTATTTGTTCTCCGTTAATTTTTAAATAATTCCTAAGCTTCTGTTTGCTTCTTTAAGCACCAAATGTTTTCAGATTTCTTTCCTGGTGATACTGACTAATAGCCCATGTATTTTCCCTTCCTCTCTTGATGTGCTTTACGCTTAGTGACACCAAATAGCCTCTGGCATTTTATCACCCATTCAGTATTGAACCATCCTCTGAAGCTTTTCATAGCCAGCTTCAGATTTCCTCAGCCTAATAGTTTTGTGTCATCTGATTTTTTTCTTTGTCTTGTTATGTGTGTACTTTTCCACATCATTTATGAATATAGTGAAGGGCTCAGATCTCACAGGTGAGCCTATGTCAGTGAATCCTGATACTTTCTTAGTGTGTTTCTTTATGAAGAAAAGAATACAAGCAATATAAAATCTGACCTGTAAAAATCACTCACCCGTTTTTTTTTCTTCTTCTTAAAACAAATTATTACCATTTTAGTTTTGTTGTTTATTTGTTGCATAAGTAGATGCATTTTTAATTCTTTTTCAGGATGTAGTTCTGTTTTTCAAAGGATTCAAAGAAAACAAGACAACAGAAATTCACTGCTGTTTGATGATTTAATTATCACACATGTTGAGTTTAATGGCTCTAATCAACATTTTTATTTCATCAGAGTATAGGATTCTGGCACATACCGACAATTGAGAGTGATTGTCAGGAAAAAGTATATAAAGAAACTGTTTTATTTTTTGAATGTTAGCATGTAAAGGTTGTCTTTGACTGTCTACAATCTTCTATTGGCTTAATCCACTATGCTTACTTATTAAGCTATGAATACCTGCAAATCCTTTAAAGGATTAACTGTATCTGCCTGCTAAGCTCTCCAAGGCAGTTAAAAATAACTGCAGGCTGATTCTACTGACACACTAAAAATTGGACCTACTCTACATTTTACGTTGTATTTGCTGCTGCTTTGACAGATGTAATACAGTCTGGAGGTGCTTAAACCTCATATGAAGATTCAGGTTGACCAAGTGCTCTTGAAACCCTCATTACAACTAGCAGCTGTTTTCCTTTACAGCCCATAGAGAATTAGCATTTGCTTTGTCTCATGAAAAATGCCAGTGACCAAGGACATACAAGGTGGAAAAAGAAATTCAGCTTAATACCAATGCATGAAACAAAGGTATCCTTCTTTGTAGAAAAAGCCATGATTTACACAGGGTGGTCTGACCAGTTCCCTCAGTGCAGTCCTTTCTGTATGATACGGCTTTTGCTAGCTGCAGTCACTGACTTCAGAAAATATGAATCTTTTCCACATTTACAGAATTATTGTTATATTCTAATACAGTATGAGCAAGTATGCTGGATGCTGCTAGGTATCGTTAGGAAGGAAGCCAAACAGATGAGAGTCACTATAGTGGAAGCCTTACAAGGAATGCACAGTTTCTTTTGGCGCTCCAAAGAGCGCAAGAGACAGCAGCACATTAAAATGTGCACTGACTACCTCTATGCTTTATTGTTCCTGCTGGCTGTCTGGGAAGAAGAGTTGGCCTTCACCTTCTTCTTTGGTCAAAGAAGTTAAATTGTGGGATATATAAAATGGAAACTTTGAGACAAGGCTTTTCACTTTTCATTGTCTTTTGCCACGTATTTTCTCTCTGAAGTCTTGTATCGGTACAACAGAAATTCTGGGCTGCGAAAGGCTATTGTACATGCTGGTATTTTCTTGTGAGCAAAGGACAGAATACTGATGTGGATCCTTCTTTGCTGCGATAATTCTTACCTTCCTTAATGGATTCTTTAGGTTCCTGCAAAAAAGCAGAAGTTAGAGTGTACATAACAGCTGAAACTGGTTCTAGCAGTTTTAAGAGCTGAAGGAAGATGACGTAGCATAAAGCTACTTTGCTCCCAAGTGATAGGCCTCAAGCTAAATAATACTTAGGTGGGTGCACGAATCCTGCATTTATTCTGAGATGATGAAGGAGGAATATTGACAACAAAATGCAGTGAGATGTAGGTACTCACAAGGGGCAACTCTGTCAGCATTCCTTATAATGAACTCCTGACTGTAAAGCAATATGTGCTTGGGTCACGGTTTGCCAGCCACCAGGTCAGAGTGTAAAGTGTTGACACGAGTGCAGAAGGAAAATTGGATTCATCAGTGTGGATTCCACCTCCAGTCCCAAAATGATGTTTTACACAGAAAGGCTGCTGAACTTCTTTAGAGTTTAGCTACTCCAAGAGCTAAGTAGTTGTTACTTAATTACTTAATAATTATGCTGTTTGGCAATGGAAGGGCTGTAGATTTTCCTGCTCTTCTAAATGCGTAAGCAAACTCTGCACAAGCCAAGCTGAAGGGTCAAGCTCGGATACAATAAGCAATATAACTCCCATTAACATTAATACATGCTACTTTATGTGTAAAATGCTTTTGGAGACTTACTAAAGTTTGTGCTGAGGCAACTTAATACTGAGCTAAATCAGGAGAACACATTCTTTTTACTAGTTCTAGCTAAGGGAAGTCAACAAAAACTTGGGAGATTGATAACATTTTAAACCATTTTTATAGTCCATGTCTGCCCATGCATGGCCCTCGCCTACCTGAGGAAGTGCCACGGTTAAGCAGATACATTGCTTGTGATATTTCAGCAATGTCTCTTAGAACTAGATGCAGAATTTCTACAATGCACTGTATTGTACTATGCAGACATGAGATGACATAGATTTAGCAGGTAGATGATACAGTTCTACTTATTTCAATGCTAATTTTTCTAATTGGGCATATATTGCTTAATGCGTGTTTTTATCTGAACTTCATGAAATTAAATTTTACTCAACACGTATTTTGGAGGGAGAAAATGGACTTTTACAAAATGCATTTCTTAATACAAACTATTTAGTACTTTGGTATGAATAGAAATAGCATTCCTGTGTTTTAAACAAGAAATCTTATGGAACCCAACCTTGTCTGATTTTTGCCAGAAACTTGCTGGTTCCCTGCCAGCTCATCTACCCATCCGTTTGGCAGGTTGCCCAGCCTTCCAAAAGCTGCAACTGCCTCTGTGTCAAGGACAGCAGCACTTCCAGGGCTGCAGGCTCCAGAGTTGGGTGGCCAGATGGGCTTCCTCTCGGGTACCACCCGAAGGGTCCCCATCATCGTGCAGACAGCTTCCTGGCTGGGTGGTAGGTTAAGGAACTTTCAGGTCTGGAGATGTTTTATCTTGTGCCAGTTTATAGTAGTTTTCTAAGAAATTGTTTTATAAGTTTTTAAGTCCTATTCCTGTCACCAAGGAAGACCTTGTATCTGAAGAGAGGGATGTATGCATTTAACACAGCACTTTGTGGCAGTCTGGCTTCCAAGGTTCATGTAGAAATTGCTCAAAACACAACAGCATGCCTAGAGGAATGTTGCTTTTTAAGTTGGAATTTGGCTTCTGACAGGGCATTAGGTTTTGTTGGGGTTTGGGGTTTTCCTTTTATCTTAACAGACATTGTTGTTTCTCCTACAAGTATCTAATGTTATTTTAGATTCAACCAAACCTCAGAGATATCTTGTGGACTAACATGCAATTTTTTAATTGGTTAGTTATTCATCATAGTTAATACACCCTTGGTATTAACAATGTATTGTGGAAGGACTGTAATAATAAATAAAAGCTGATAAGCTTTATGTTGATGTGTACTTGGCTGTTGACCTTAACAGTTTTTCTCCCATGTTTTTACTGCTGAGGACAGTACAATTTAATAGCACGAAACAATGCTAGTGAAATTTTGGGGATCGTAACTTCACATTTGTATAAAAGTAAATGCTAACTGTTACTCGAACAGATTAATAAATAATAAAAGCACACAAAGCAGTTTTGCTTAATTCTTCTGATTATTCTTTAATAGTTCGCTACCATTCAAATAGCTTGTTAGAAAATTTATCTTTCCTAACAGAGCTCTACTCCAAAAATAAATCAATTCCTCAATAGTAGGCATGATTGGAGAACAACTTCTTTTTCTGCTCCAGCTATTACTTGTAGCTTGCTACTAGATGCCATATAAATAAATAAATCTCTACTTTACTGAAGTTAAATAATGATATTGAAAGAGACACGTTAATGTAATGAAGTAACTGTGATACACCAAATATTTTATAGACTGTTGCCTGGAGATGATCCCTTTTTTTATAATTACCCTCAAGGAAATTTAGTGAGGAATTTTTATTAACATAATACACTAGAGCATAAAATAATTAATGCTTCTTATAATTAATTTGACAAATAGAAACGATACTATAAAAGATGACATTCTGATAGATTTTCTCTAGCTTAGTAACTTTTTCAGCAACTTTACTTAGCCACTTTACTTCATACCTTGCTCCACTGAAGTTAGTAAGTCTATTCCTGAAATTCCTAGTCTGGTAGAATAATGATTTCAGAATCTAGGTGGATAATCTTTTTGTTTATACAGTGTTACCTAGCAGGGCAAGAACTGAAGAACCAAATGTTGCCTTCTTTGATTGGACCAATGGCTCATCAAAATCAGTATGAAGGATGGAAGCACTATAATTAAAAAAAGATGAAAAATTCCTCTCCTGTTTCTCAGCTAATACAGTATGTTGGGATGGAGAAAGTTGGCCTCGTGCATTTAGCAGAGGCTTCCAGTGAGCTGTCCAAAATGAAACCAAGCTTAGCTGATTTGCCTCTGTGCTACTCCAGCTCTATGTGTATTGAAAGCACTGGAGCTAAGATAATAATAAAATCAGAATGAAATAGAGATAAATCATACTCACTGTTTCTTGCTTAAATGATGACAAGTAGTTTCTCTTTGACCAGTCAATATAAAAATTTTGCTAACATGTTTTTCCACAACATTTGCAGATTAGAAGTAGTTGCTGAACTTCATTTCTACTTACAAACTTAATAACAACATGCTTATATAAAATAGACTATGATGGTCTATTTTATGGTCAGCTACATACTGGGCATAGCTCCAACTGCATAGCTGTTGACTTCGTGAAGATTTAGATACAAACTTAAAGTTAAGCCCATGCTGAACTGCTTTGTCAATCTCTCTCCTTCTCTCATTGTTCTTAATATCGTATAAAATCTATGAAATTTAGCTCATGCCAATCTATGAATGAATGTTCAGATCTAGAAATACGTTCTTTGTACACAAAAAAGTGGTTTACTCTTGTTCCACATGGTGATATGCTCTGGGTGTTGAGCGTGTGTGTGTTTGCGCACGTGTGTGTGTATCTGTTCTCAAAGGTGATGTATGGGCCTCCTGCCTAACCAAAACTTCTGTAATCAGATAGGCTTTATTCTGAAATGCAGTCTTTCTAGTGAATCTGCTCCCAACCCCGTGCTTTTTGCAGTAGATGTAAATGAAGTAGTCTTCTTCTGTGGCTTTTGATTTAAATCACTTGATGTTTATCACAGTTATTGTTACCTCTTTTTAATTGTATTTTAAAAAGTTTACAGCAAAATATTATACTAGTAGTAGTAGCAAAGATTTAGAAAGTGAATTGCACAAGAGCTATTTTATAGCCTGAGACTGTCATCTCATATACAAAACATAAAAGTTATTACAAAAAGGAAAGTATAATACAATTATGGCTGTAGGCAGTGGCTTTAATAAATAGCATAGGTTTTTCTAATACTTAATAAACTAATAGATTTTACCAGAAGTGTATCCTCATGTTTCTGTGATTTATGTGCATTCTTTCCAAAATAGCACTAATCCACAATAAGATTCAGTTGGGCATTTATGCCTGACCAGACTAATGAGTGTGGTATGAGACTGTCTAGAGAGCTATGGATATATTTAAGTAAAAAGATTTGTTAAGTGTTCTAATTATCTTGACAAATCAGGAGCTAATTGGCAATATTGGCATAGATTAGAATAAAAAAAAGTGTATTTTAAGCACACATTTCCTTACATTTTAGTTCCTAAAAATGTTGACAGCATGTCCATGTAGCTCTTCATATTTTTAGTACTTGCTAGATGCACCGTAGTTTCCCCTGGCATATGCGTCCTGGAAGGCAAGGGACAACAGAATCAAGAAATAAACATCTGACCATGTCACAAATCCAATTAACTCTGACAAGGCTAGTAAAGTCAGGTGAATAACAAAGCAATGCTGTCTGGAAGCAGCTTTGTATTTTAGATCATACTGGAGATGGTAGGACACCAGCTGGGCGAAGCAAAAATACTCCGGGCAGCTGAATTTTCTGCATCCACTAAGACCATCTTATACCCTGACGAGGTCACAGCACTGTAGCATTTTTAAGTGTCAGATCTCATCTCTTCACTGTTCCTAAGCGGCAGAGAGGAGGAGGGAAGCATTCCCCTCACGGAATGTAAAGTGTGTGCTAATGTCATTACAAGGTAACGCAGTGAAGCAGAAACCGCAGTTAACATCACACAGCCTCTCCTCCACGACCACCATGTTTGGTTACGGTAATAACCTTCAGCAGATTTCAGTGTAACAATCAGAAATTCTGGTGATTGTCTTAACCCCAGGACCTATGCACATTAATAGTAGCTTTCCTTTTTCTAGCTCTTGACACATGTAGTTTTCCTGTGTCCCATTTAATGAAACTGAATGATTAGATGATTGCTTCACTGGCCTGCACATTCATTCATGCTTGAGACTCAAAAATGTGGGTGGATTTCTCATCTCGAGTGTGGCAGTGTCAATCTAGTGATACTCCTTTGGCAAAATTATTTTGGATTTATCTTGAGAGGAGAATCCATTCCCTGACCTTCTGACTAGAAATCTAAATTCTTCACTGCGTGTTTCCTCATAGAAGGGAAATGCATATTCCATTTACTTTATCTGTGTAACTCAAACAACTCTGTATTGCGCTTGGAAGTTCTACAGCTTTGTCTCTCTCCTCACTCAAGCCTATTTCACAATTATGCAGTACCCTCAAGTAAAATGCTCACTTTCCATTTATACTTGAGTAATGGAAGAAATTGTAGACCCATCAAGTATTACACAATATTCACTATTGTTACTGTTAAGTGTTGACATTATTTGCAGCTCATAATAACCTACTTTTCTAGTTGCCAGAATACTCAAACATACCATTTATCAGCTCTAATGCAGGCCCTAAAACTGGAACAAACTGCTGTCCACAACTTTGGGATGGAGGAAGAAATGTTTCTTTGGGAAATAACATGAGAATTGAGGGTAGCTTGTATCTCCCAGCTAGTTTGCAGCTGACTAGCATTGGAAATTACCCAGCACTTTTCTAGTATTTCTATTTCATTGAAACTAGAATTATATTAACTTCAGCACAATTTTCCAAAGGGAGATTTCTCAGGTTTAGAATGGGATTTCTGGTCCAGAAACCAGACGCAAATACAGACGGTGACGCAGTGGTTAGGTTATTAAATTACTAGATTTGGAGCAGGGAGCTGAAATTGTTTCCCCTCTCCTAATTGCACATGTTTGTATGTGTTGCATCTTTTGAATCTTTTCCCCTTGCAACTTGAAGAGATCAGTGTTTTGTTTGAACGTAGAGGCTAAAAAAAGTAAAAACTTCAGAAAGTCTGTAGTGCCTGTTTTCTAGTTAATCTTAGTGTTGGTCCCGTCTTTCCTGACACTTCAGAATTTAACGTGGAGTGGGACGGGTAAATTTATTTTAACTGTCAGGATGGTCTTTGAGGTCAGGGAAAGGAGTGAGGAAAGAATAAATAATGTGGAAGATTGCTTCTACAGAAAATTAAAAATTACATTTATCATCATGCTTCTACATTTTTCTAACTGCATTGAAACTTGATCTTCTTGCTACAATTTTGGACACAAATAGAATTTAGCAAATGGATATATGCTGTAAATGCAGCACAGGCATATGCTGACATACAATTACCATATGTCAGTCCACAGTGATTCTCTAGGTCCTGAGACATGTTTCGTTCTTTAAATAGCTTTCCATCTTTTTAACATTTTGGAACATGTGACTATTTTCATTATGCTTTTTTTCTCTTTCCTTTGAAGCTGCATGCATTTACAATTGACTTAGATTAGGCAGAAGGGACTGATAGGAAGAAGCTAAAATAGCTTTCAGAGATTACTTCTACAGCCAAATATATTTGAAACTTGAAGAGCCAACATGAACTATTGAAAAAAAAATAGAATCTGCATTGATCTTTGTAAGTAAAGAAAACATTATAAGGATTGGGATTTTTGTCCTGGATTCATCCAGGATCATATACAATATTTTATTCCTGATATGTAACACAGCAAGTTAAAATATAATCCAAAAAAAGAGAAAACCTTTATATTTAATCAAATATCATTAAATACTAAGGTTTTGACTTGAACTGGAGACTGCCTGAGTCAGAACCTTACAGTCTCACACAGAGAACAATGGTAGCTGCCAACAGGGTATTTCCTCCTGGTTTTCACAATAAACAGACAAAAAAACCTGACTATCTTCATATGATCTGCAGATGTGCAGTATGAAAGCATTTACATGCAAGTTTTACAGAGGCCTACTATTTTAGACAAATAACAGATAAACAAACCTTTATCTCTTAAAAAACCAACTCTATCAGAATGGTCTTAACATCTTTCAGCAAACTGTGTGACACACAAAATACACTCAGTCTTAAGTTCCCAAAAGTTTTGGAGGAAAAAATACTTCAAATTACTTAAATGCCTGTAAGAACTTAAAAAAAAAAAAAAGGAAGCATAATGAGAACATACACAAAGATTCTACTGCACTGTGTGAAGGTAGAAAAACTGTGCTGAACCCATTCTTTGGCTTTTGCAACATCTCATATAGGCTTTACCAGTGAAATACTTCATTTGTGTCTTTAGTGGAAAAAGAATTGCTTTATACTTCTCGAGAGAGAAGCCACCTCTTCTGGATGTCTGGAGAAATGCTGAGAATAGTAACTACCATAAACAGGTAATTAGTAAGAATTTACTTTTCTTTGCCAATGTATAGATTATTCCTGCCTGGAGACATAACATAATTTTGCAATAAACTCCAGCTTCCTAACTGTTGCAATACCAAGGACATCAAGCTTTAGACTTCCCTATGAAGTGTATGTATCAGCTTAGGCTGGCACAGGAAGAATCCTTAAGACTGGGCTGAAAGAACCAACATTTACTCAAAGCCTCTGATTCTATGACACGGGTACATTCACTTTCTGCATCTCAGAAAGGGTCAAAGCACTCTGTAACATAGAAGGGCATAAAGTACTGCTTGACACGTTGGACATAAACACGTAATGCAGACATCCTGCTGTTACGAATACATCAGTTCCTGCTTGTGCTAAAAGACACTGAGGTAATCACCAAATGTTTGAGAGACCTGATCCTTTCGCTCTTAACAACTGTGTAACACTGGAAATTTTGCCCTTCTGCAAATTAAGGAGTGGGCCTTAGTAGACTTCTGTTGAAATAAAGGGTTTTCTGTCAATTTGAGCGTTTAAGTGGAAACCAAAGTTCTATAAGCTTTAGGCGAGCCTTCTCTACAGGGAAGTAAACAGTGCAAAATGTATGATGATGTGTGAATAGTTTTCCTTCCACACCTACCTTGATTTCCAGTGTAATTGTGATTGGATGCGCCAGTTTCTTCTGGATGACACCAGAAGGGAAGAATGACAAAGATTATATAAAACATTTTTTGATTTCTTCTCCTGGGAAAGTCTTAAAACATAGCACAATTTGGGTGATGCCTGGACTTAAACCCATTAACAGAAAAAGATAATGGAGCTATCGTGAGAGCCAAATGGAGAGAAAATACATAACAATACCATGTATACAAGCAAAATCAGAGCAGATGTAGAATGAGGGAAGGGAAGGTACGTGATGCTGTGAAGGAGTTATTTGTCAGGTACTATAATGCGAGGGAAAGATGAGTAGCTCTTTTCAAATGGGGAACCAGAAATGTGTTGAGGATATTGTGGCATCATTCCTCCAGCCCCCTTACACGCCGTTGTTCTCTATGTTTCTCAGTGGTATTCCCTGCACCCAGAAGTTTTGTACCTGCTGCTTCTCTTTCCACATCCCAACGTTGATGAGCTCCTGTCTGTCTAAGCTTGTCTCCCAGGCTCAACATCTCTATCTGTGAGCAAAGCTGTTGCAGTGGTAAGCACTTCCAGAAAGATAGTTCTGCCTCTCTTTTTTTTGTCTGTGAAAGCAAGGTGTAAGGGCTTACTCCAGGTATCTTCCTGGCAGTGCTACCATGGCTGCAGGGTGAAGGCTACCATTCCTCCCCTGCACCACCAAGCAATGCACATTCCAGCATCAGAGCGAAGAGCAGGATGTGAAACAAGTAAAACAGAAACTGCAGGAGTGAGAAAAATTCGAGGACTTCCTTCTGCCTGTGGAGGTTTTATGTAGACAGCAGAGGCTGGTGTGAAACATCTGTATGAGACAGGTGAAAGGGGAACTTGCTGCTTCCTAGAAGTCCCGTGATTGAGGAAATAAGGTTTTGTGAGATAGCTTTACTTCAGGGAGTTTCAAAATGTGTAATGGAGATGTGTGGTGCTGGGCCAGTCGCCACCTGATGCGGAGTTATATACTGCAGATGTGAGGGACCTCAGCACCAGCTGTTTACATCTGACAATCTACTCCTGCTGCTCCAAGTGAATTGCTAAAGTAAACATAGCCTATGCTGGTTTATTTGCTGCTCGCAGACAGAACAAAAACGTGAATAGTTTGTGATGCACCACAATTTTCCAGGAAAATACATCCCATAGCGCTCTGAAAGCAAAAATACTGTATTTAAATGAGATTCACAGCAGTATATTTTACTGACTTTGAGAGACAGATTCAGAAAAAGAGGATGATCAAGCTGAGACTAATAGCTGCATTCAATATACTCAAATTTACACATTTACATTTTTAATAGCATCTCCACCAGTAGGGGGAACTAGCACTTAAACATGCCTTCCTTTATTAGATAGTGCCACCTAGGGGTTAAGAGCTTTTAAACTTCAGTGTGGCCAAGGATAGGAAGCCCTGTTAATATAGCAGAGGAGGTATTTTTTACATTAAATCATTTGTATTTTGGGATTTACTAGGCAAACAAAGTGTTGCTGAGATTTCCATACTGTTGTATCTGTCAAAAGAATTGTAACTCACAGTTCCCTTTGGATCCGGCCATGCTCTTCGCTCTCTTACATAGTCTGGCAGTGATTGGGGATGTTGCAAATCCTGATACTCTCCTCTGCTAGCCGGGTCGGGCTCATGTGATCAGTGGAGAGGTTATCTACACCTACTGCTGCAAGGCTGGGTAGGAGATGGCAAGAACTTAAAAACAGAGCCTTGAAAAGTTTGCTTTGTGAGGCCAAAATCAGAGAGGAAACCCTGGCCTACTTCTACTTAACCTAGTCTGAAGGAAGGGTCTGTGCAAGGGAGCAATGAGATGCTGGGACTACTCTCTGTCTGGGACCAGATAAGCTTTATTTCTCCTGAAACTTCCCTCCCCTCCCCTTGCACATTACAAATTATAGTTGGCTCCTTTTGGCTTCTTTTGATGTAGCCTAGAAATGGCAAAAGAAACCTAGAAAAATCTGCCCATCTCTGTACCATGTTTCTTTTTTCAAACCAAGTTTTGGGCTAAAAGCCTGAATTGTGGTAATTTCTTTCCTGAAAAACCAAAACTCCAGGAGAGGTAATATTTTAGGAGAAGTGTTTCTTTCACACACTTTTTTTCTTCTCTCAAATGGTATTTGATTTTATTCTCTATCTTCCGCAGCAGATGGCATACCTGCCTCACCGAGACAAGGCGCTTTCTATGATCTGCTCACTTGGCAAGATCTACCATACCTCAGGCAGAATGCAAATTATACATACATGTAGTCAAGAAACTCCCTCCCCTGTCCTTAGGGGAAGATAGTGCTGCTATCAAGATATTTTTCAAGGAAAAATGGCAATAACATTTTTGATTGCATGACCGTATGCTTGAACTGTAATGTCAATGAAGGGCACATGTCTCTTCCCTTCCTTCAGTACCCTCCACACACACATAAACAATTAAGATTTGGTTATTAATAAGAAGGGGAGGAAAAGACCATATTTTATTCGTGTTAAATTCCTTTTTAAAATCATCCATACTGAGAAAAGAAAAAAGGCCAGCTGACAAAAATTGCTTTGTCTGTGCCTTAGAAATGAAAAAAAAAAAAAAAAATTATTTTGGAACTTCAAGCCACAAACATGGCAAAATGATGCTGCAAGATATACCAAACATTGCTGCAAGCACCCCTCAGGCAAACAAGCCCTGTGGTAAAATCATAGCACGATGGCTAAAGCAAACTCTTATGACTGTCCTCTAGATGTCATGATGTAGAAGAGATGAGAAGCTGGATACCAGGGCTGCTATAGTTGAAGCTGAACAAGCTTTAATGAAATTGTTAAAGAAAAGCTACAGTAGGGAATAGGAAATTCACTGTGGTGCCCATCTCGATGCAGCATGCTCTGGAACGAGCAGGCTACTGCTTAGACACTGGCAATAAACACTGTACCAAGCCCGAGGGAGAGGGAGACGTACCGTCACACCAGGTCCATATTAGACATTCTTGCTCTGTCACTCAGGGTGGATTTTTGGTGACTTTGTTTTGATAAAAGTCAGAGAATATGCAGTTACGCTGGTAGTACAGTGCTTTTGCCTCATGAATAAGGATTGTAAGATTCTTTCATAAATATTTATGTCTAAAAGAAAATCTGAGGATCAGCATTTACGGAAGAGGAATAGGAGAAGTGGTGATTAATAGAAGCCATTAAACATAATTTGGACCATTCAGAATTTCAATTACAAAATAAAAAGAATCATACTGCTCCTGAAATTCCTGAAATCATGTTTTCGGAACGGCTCATCTTACAGGGCCTGGCTCATTAAAAGCTGTGACGGTTTAAAGGTGTTCAGAGCTGGTGTGTCTAAAAGCTGGTTTCTTTCTTTCCAACTGTATCCCTCTGTTAAACAAAGTACCGCCTTTCCTTACAAACCTTACCCTTCCAAGGTGCCCGGCAGCAGTTAGGGAAAACATCGTAGCTAGAGGCCTACCGCAAGGCAAGTAGCGAGAAGAAATCCTGCTTCCGCTAAATCACTTTTGCCATCAACTTCCCCAAGGACAAATCTCATCCTCAGATCTGGTCTTTCTTGACAAATGTTGTCCACCCGGTAACGAGGTCAAAATCATGTAATGCAGAATCTGTTATTCAGAATCGGGTGTATCCACACTTACTGTCACAGGCAGAAAAACAAGTCAGTGTTTAACAGGAGTAAATGAGGAGGTGTGTGGGGGGGAAGTCTTGAAGAACCACATCTGGAGAAATAATACAAGTGTTCCCATATTAACAGATGACAAAATTACAGCAGCAGTGTCTTACAGGAACCCCTCTGTGACACAGATGAAGCACACAACGGATCAGGGTGACAAAAACTCCCATTCACAGGATGGCAGTCAAGGGTAACTGTGTCTCAGGAGCTTGACTCCAAGGGACAGAAACACAGGGAGCCTTTTAGTGCCCGAGACGGGGCACCCCAGGGGCCTGTTCTCCTAATCTCAATCCCATCTCCCACTGTAGGGATTCCCCCCCCCAAGGGGGGTTCAAAATAGAAGGCGGCTCCTCTGGACTCACCCACAGAGCCCCCACCCAAGAGTCGGAACAATATATGGCTGCTGAGCCGACAAAGATACATCTGTGATGATCTTTGTGATGATAAGCAAAGGTGAACACTTAAATGCTATATATAGTATATCCAAGTCATGAACATTTAAGGATCTTTTAATATGTATAAAGCTGCAAGTGTCATTATCTTTGTCATTAAAGTACCAGGCATGGGATAAATGACAACAGTAACAAATGCTAACTGGAGTCTTCAGTCTGATGAGGGTCGACTCCCCCCCCGCCCCCCCCAATCCCCCAGCGCACTGAATTCCAAGGACAC
>NW_009259063.1:2846099-2870092 GCF_000687185.1 Egretta garzetta
TACCCGCCTCAGGCCTGGGCCGCCTGGTGCGGAGGGATACGCTCCCGCGCGGGGGGCGGTGAGTGCCGGTACGCTCCGGACGGAAGGAGAAACTGACGGTGTGTCCTGCGCCCTGAATGTTTCCTTCCGCCGAGGAAGTAGTGCCCCCGCGGAGGCACCGTCTGGGCCCCGTCGGGATGGGGCCCTCCGTGCCCTCGGCCCTGGTGCCCTCCTGGCCTAGAAGGGCTCGGGCCGGGGTGTGTGTGGGGGGGTGCCTCGCAGAGCTGAGCGGGTATTACCGCTACGGAAGTTGAGCTTTTGGGTTAATGTGTTAAACTGGGGCTTTCGGAAGGTGCTGGGGAGACTTGACCGCTTCGTGTTGTTGCTTAATCTCTGGAGTTCAGTCCGATTCCCCCTGAGTTGCCTCTTTGGTTTCAGGGGATGAGTGGGTCTTGCCTAAACTCGGGCCTGAAAAGACACTGTAGAGAGAAATCACAGAGGTTAAAAAACAAATCATCCTCCGGTAAACACCCGAAATAAATCTCAGCTATAGTTGCTGTGCAGCTAATTAGCATTGGTAGGCTACAGCTTGTCCATCTCCTGTGAGACTGCCCTTCGTGCAAGAAGTCCTCTTTGCAGGAGAGGTCCTCCCTCAGATGGCAGCTCAGCGGGGATGGAGAGGAGAGCGATATGGAGGAAAGCCAAAGGGATCTACTTGTGCTCTTCAGTTTTGGCTTTTATGTGGTGGCAGCATTATTTAAAATCATTTCAGACTTTTTTTTTTTCTCTGGACGCTAAAAATGGAACTCCTCAGTATCTGAAAACGTTTGTGGGAAAAGCTAGTGCGCTGTGCTGAGCGATGTGTACTAAACTATCCTGTGTTTATTTATAAGCACCGTAAGCGTCTCCTAAACAGCAAGAAAAAAACCCTGACATTAAGGTTTTTTTATTTTGTTGTTGTTATTCTTGGAAGCGTTGAAGGAACTTTTCAGTTGCACTTGCTTAAAATAAAAGTATGCGCCCGAACGAATCAAAGACGTGAGCTATAGCAAGATATTCTACATACTGTACTTGTTCATAGCGGTGAGTTACACATAACTTTCCACTGAAAAGCGTTTGCTTTTTATCGTACAGCATCAAAGAAGTCTCGTATTTATACTAGTAGTGCACTGCTTCATAGAAAAATGTGGTCTTAGTGCCACAAACTGTCATCATCCTATAAAGGCTGAACACTCTGTCTGGTCTTCATACTCTTTAAAATGTTTTTGCAGCAAGAGTCATGTGTAACATTCCTCCCCTTCCAAGGAAAAGATTATCTTCCTGCCTGTAGAGTTTGGGAATGAAAAAATAATTCCAGAGATGCTCTGGTATTCAACAGCACAGTTCATGCAAGATGTAGTTTACAGGGCCTGGGAACAAGAGAGCTCGGGAACAGCAGCCCTTGGAGATGTGGAGAAGAGGTATGAGAAGGTTGATGACTGCAGTCACTCTCCAGGTGCCTTTGGGTATGTCTATGTGGGAGGTGTGGCAAGCTGTTGAGGAGAGCAATCTCCCTTTTCAGGTGGCAGTCTCATGCTTTTCCTTGTTCTCCTCTCACAGAGCCAGTTTTCCCAAAGTTCTGCTGTCCACCATGATGTAACTTCTCCAGTAGGAATGACTGCCTGCTTGTGCAAGGCAAACAAGCCTCCGTGACACAGTGTTTCTGCTGCTTAGCCCCAGGATTGCTAACTAGGAGGATAATTTCCGGACTTGCTTCTTTAACTTCAAACTCTGTGCAGCAGCTTCCTCCAGATCAAAATCTGCACGGTTGATTTTTATGTCCTTTTCCAGGTTGCCCCTTTTGCTCCTCATCACTAGCCTGACAAGGATTAGTTTTGGAGTTCTTCTGTACTTAGGAAAGTTGGACAAAATGAAAGGTTAAACAAACAGGTCCATGCGTAAATACAATCTACAGAGACAAATCAAGCCCTGTCATTTGTGAAGCAGAGAATCTGCGATGTTCCAGATATTTCAGCTGATAATTGTAGCTACTGTACGGATAGGAGCATGTCGGTGGTGACTGGTGTGCCTTGTGTTACCCACACTGCATGCTGCTGCAAAAATGCTGAAGATGACTAGATCTGAGTGAGCAAGGGGCATGCTGTATGTTGTGCCAGGGAACGTTGCACCTACCTGTTTCATTTTCAAATGCCTCAAGAAATATGGAAATAATAGTTTTATTTGCCGGTACTTGATAGCCATTTGCAGCCAAGAGAACAAGAGTAACTTTTTTCCTCCCCCCATTTAAGTGGAATTGAAGGGTTCTTTTTGGTATCTTGGGCCAGCCAGCTTTTAGGTGACTCCTGTCTGTGAGATCTCTTGATAACAAAGATCAACTGAAGCAGTAGATCCTGGTCTAAACAAGAGTGGCAGGATTACAGTAGATTAGAAGGACCTTTAGCTCTTTAACAGGTTTCAAGTGTGTTTGGGCAAAAAGGGTTTTTTCAAACGAAGGAGCTATGCTTTGAACTATGTCAGCTGGACTTTAGTTTTATTCTGTCTTGATAAGCTTCCAGTTCAGGTTTCGCAAACCTGCTTTGTTTACTGAGTTGTAGTAGATGCAATTGATCAGGTTACAGCCATAAAACTGACTTTATAGGAGAAGAGACAGCTCTGGTTTTGCTTAAAGTAGCCCCCAGTTTCATTTTGTTTTTTTTTACATACCAACAGACTTAGAGACTTAGTGAAATCTGTAGACCTGTCCTGATTTTTCCCTAGGAAATACATCAAACAGCTATATAAGTGGTGCTTTTATTACACAATTTAGACAACGATCTCTTTGCTTTATCTTTCAATTAAGACATTTACTTCAGGATTCAAACTTCCAGCTTAATTTGAGATGCTTGTTTTACAGACTTGCATACAATGGCAGTAATCAGTAACTGCACTCAGTAGCTGATGGCACTCTGCCAGGTAAATGGGTATGGGAGGAACCTCTTGACCAGACCAAGCGATGTCAGCTTCAACACTTTTGGAGTCTCAAGTCTCTGTGCTATGGTTACCTTTTACTAGCAAAATCTGAAAGACATGCCAAGCAAGTAAAGCAGATAATGTAACTGTTAGCAGGAAGGTTTGAGGGAAAACGCGTTTGCTTATTTGCTGCTGTTCTGGAGATCCTTGGAGGGTGATAGCTTTCTGTTCAGCTGTACAACCACAAGATTTAGAGCAGGAATCAGATCTATTCTATATTTAGCTTGAAGGAGAGATGCTTCTTGTTCCTTTCCTCTTTTGCTGCGGAAAGCCTTGGCACATCAAAAATTTTCTGAGCTTTTTTGTGTTTTTTCTCCTGTCTTTCCTTTTCAAGGAAAAGGCAGTGCAAGTGGTGTTGATCAATCCCTTATGCACAGTCAGATTTTATAGCAGGTACGTGCTGTCTGTAGCCCCCTGAGGATCCATCCCTCCAGAGTACTGAAATTGCTAAATCCTGAATTTTGTCTAAATCACAGTGGGTTACTTTGTAACTTGAGGGTGTAAGATTGTTGAGATTTTAAAATCTCAACTTTGCTGACATCTTGATGCAGCATGAAAGACACAACCAAATATTTATAGTTCTTGCTCAAATGTGTTATTGCATAGGGCAATGAGAGGGGTCTCGCTATCTTCCCAGCAACAAGCACCAACTATGAATAGATTACGAAGTCTGCTTTATTCCTACTGTGGATGTTAGTTAGCAGAGTTTGCATTACGTCCTTGGATTCTAAGAGGAGAAAGAAGCATTGAATTTACAAAGCCTACCTAGCCTATTAAGACAGCGAAATGTAGGTTAGAGCAAAGCTTCCACTGTGAAATTCAAGACATTATCTGCAAGAGTAGAAACTATCACTGGTTTATAAAAGTCTTTGTTTCAAAAACATTTAATGATTTTTGCATGTTCTAGCACATGGGTTAATGATTCTAGAAATAAGATGTCTGATGTGGTGGTTATGTGGTGGTTTCGGTTGTTGTGGTTTTGTTTGGTTTGGGTTTTTTCCCTCCAGTAGCTTGTGTTCAGTACAAGGAAGGGTTTGGTGGGGGTTTTTTTCAGCTTCTTTGGTGTGGAATGTCTGTATTGTAGTTTTTAATGCAATTTCACTGAATTCTTAATTGTATGATGATAAAAGGGTTCAGTAGACTCCTTCTGAAAATTATGCTCAACAGTGACTGGAAGGTAAAATGTTAGGAATTGTATGTAAATGAAATTGAAGACAATTAAAACCTCATTATATTACTGTATAAATGCTCAAAGAGGCCACCATCATAATTGCTATATGCTGTTCTTGTTGTCTTAATCTGGAAAAGGATATAGGAGAAATGGAGAAGAGACGGGGAAAAAAATGTGTGAGGAAGATGTAGAATAAACTGTGCCTGCTCACTTTGGAGGAGAGATGATTCAAAGAAAGATCTGTAGATCAGGAGTGAGGCTGAAAAAGTGAATAGGCAGCATTTGCTTGTGTCTTGCAGTATAATCACTAGATAGCATCAAACGAGTATATTGAAGAGTACGAAAGTATAAAGAGATTTAAAAAAATATATCATGTCTGTCAGTGATTATTAACAATGATGGTTCAATTGCAGCCTCGTTTTTTAGGGAGACTTACTCTTCCAAAGCAGGGAGCTGGGGGGAAGTTCCAGTGTTCGCTCTGTTTTTTATGTTGTTCCCTAAAGCATCCTTTGCATGCTGTTTTGGAAGCAGCATATAGGATGCATGGATTTTTCATCTAACCCAGTGTGGTACTTCTATGATGTGTGGCCTTCACTGCTAATTTTTCTGCAAATAAAGCCAATGCTAATGTATGGCTGAAGCTTTAAAGAGAAATCTCAAACGTATGCATTGTCAATTAATTTACAGAGTTTTGGTTATTGATTGAGCACAGTAATTTAGCTGGGATTATTACATTTACATTTTATGGAGAGGAATTTGCTAGGAGTGTAGGCTAACTTGAGATATTTTAGTGTAGTAGGGAGTCAGTGCTGCAGTTGTCTGGGAAGTCACTTGTACTGGCAGAAGGATCTTATCTTGAGAACTGGAAAAAACAAAACTCTTAAGCCGAATAGCTATCATCACATTTGCAAACTCCCCTGTAATATTCTGTCCGCTTTACAGATCAAGGTACCGAGAAACATGAAGGAGCAGGCACTTCTGGGATTACCGATCAGGAAAAGGAATTGTCAAGCAGTGCGTTACAAGCTTTTCTGGTAAGACAAAGACAAACTCTGAGACTTTTAATTTACCACATAACTCCTAAGTGGGTTCATATAATTATTTTTCCTCTTTTCGTAGCATAGTTGCAAAGGTTTTAATGGGATATTATGTCAAAAGTCTCACTAGTTTTGTTATAAAGCCAGCACGTGCATTTTCTGTCTGCTATGATGTGAGAAGACTGAAAGGGATACTTGAACGAAGCATGCAAGAGCACTCTGTTCTCAAAACTTAGTAGCCTTAAAAGCTGTATAATGAGTTAATTAAAAGAAGCAGGCTGCTATTCTGTACCAGCGTTGGAAATGCATGATCTCTTTCTGAAGAGTTAATCTCTTCAAGCTAAAAATGTTCTGTTAAAGGGTTTAAAGGAGCCATGTATATTAAAAACCAGCAACCAAATAAACCTTCTTCATTTTAGCGTCTTGCTATATTCTTTCACAAAAAGCATTGTATACTGTTCTGTCACTTTGCATTAAAACAGTTCTTCAACACGTAATACCTACAGGCAGTGTTAGCTATCCATTTTGTGTTTCTTGGAAGATTTTTTTTTTTGTGTGTTAAAATTCAGGTACCTACGCTTTCAGTTTACTTCTTTATATCACCTCTTGATTTTATTTAATGTAGGAAATGAACTATAATTGCTTTTCCTTTCAATTGTTGTATCTCTGTCTCTGCAATGCTTTGCATAATTCAGTTTTGGATGTGTTAAATACATTGGGAGAAGAATTTAAATACTGTCTTTTGAGATTTCTATTTGTCTGTTTCACTCATTACTTTTCTTTTGTCTGGAATGTTGCTACATGAAGTGCATGTAGTTGGTCCTTAAACTGACTACAGCTGATGTTCACTGATGTCTTCTCGAGTGCTTTCTAGCTCAACAGTTCTTTTTCAATAACTTTTTGCTCATGGACATTTGATCCTGAGAACTGAAGGCATAGGAAAGGGTTGCCTGTTTTTTCACCTTGCCCACAGATCTACATGCCTAAAATACTTCTGATCTGTTGGCAACTTCATCTTTAGTCTTTATACTGGTCCAGTGTATCTTGTTTATCTCTTTGCTTGCTTTAAGAATTCCCTAAGTTTATGATGTTGTGAGGTGGTGACAGATGTCAGCAGGATTAATCTGGTGCCTTGTTTGCAGATTTTGCTTGCTATCAAGTTGCTTTAAATAGCTTTCTGGACTGCCTTGCACGCTGCTTTATCATACTGCACTTCCAATTTCTGTCTTGATTGAATTACTATAACATTGCATATTATATTCTAGATCCTGTGTAATAGAGTAAAGGACTGTTGGCTGAGGAAAAACAGCATGGAATAAGCTGAGCATTTAAGGGTTCAAGGTTTTTAGTCCAGCCATGGTTATAAGCCTTGTTGCTGTGATCTGAAAGCTACTTCTGTTGAAGAGAACCTCTGAGTGTGAACACATAAAAGAAAATCACTGAGAGATTAACTGTCTCAATTAAAGAGCATGCCAGCAGTTGAGTTGCAAGTCCCTGTGTTTATGCACATGATTGCTAGGCAATCCATGCTGTTGATACTTAAGAGTTGTGGAAATAGTGTGCGTTGATGTTCTGCTACATCTCTGTGTATTGTATAACAGTGCTTTCACAGGAGACTGAAGATGGGATGGTTCTTTTGAGAGTAGCTGCAGAATGGCAAGTTTCTCGGGAAGAGCAGAAGGACCACAGAGCCTTTATCTGTTGTAATTCTTCCCTTAATAGAGAAAGTTAGGCAGGAGCCCAGGAGAAGCTCCATGGAACAGCGCTTTAAAAGGAGGAGGAAGTGGAGAGCGGTCATGGTACTCAAGAGCGTAGCTTTTGATTGTGAAGCATTGACAGGGATGAAAATTAATCATCTTATCTGACTGACCAGATTGGAAGTGACCCTGATGTGGAAGAGATGAAGGTTCCTGCATAGGAATCGAACACTAGAGAGTGAAGGGTCATTTAGGCTTAACATAGTTGAAAGAGTCTGGAGTTCTCTTTCATTCCTCAATGCCACTAAACTCCTCCTGCACAAACACAGAAAAAAACAAAAGTGAAAGCAGAAAGAGGTGAGCTGTTCAGAAGTCCTTGCCTGTTCCTGAGGTCAAAAAAGGGATTTCCTGATGATGAAATCACACCTCACAGGAGCATCATGCTTGGGTCCTAGTTTCTGCTTAGACATGCCTAGATGATTGAATACTTCATTCAGCAGACATACCTAGATGATTGAATACTTCATTCAGCAGCTAAAATTTGTAAAAATATTATTTAAACTTGTACTGGGAAAGTGACGCCCTTTTTTTTCCAACCTGTCTTAAGCTGACTTCCACAGACGAAATTGTAACTCACAGTCTCTCCAGATGAAGTGAAGAATGAACATAAAATGATGGGCTGGGACTTACATAAGCAACTGCAGCCGCTCAGTGTACATGTGATGGGGAAAGATTATGAAAACTGAGGAAATAAAGAATCTTGAAACTCAAAATAATACGCTGTAGAGAAGTCAGAATAACACTTTTCATGGAAACATCTGTTTATAATAACTGACTACGCTGTTTGTCCTTCCTCCACAAAATTCTTTTTGAAGTTTAGATATGACCTCAAATTTCAGACTTGCTTCTCATACATGTTAATCTGCATAAATAATGAAGTATGTGTGTAAACATTTATCACAGAATCATAGAATATTTTGGGTTGGAAGGGACCTTTAGTTCACCTCACTTGCTGCCAATAAAGGAAATGCTACTTTGCTCTCTAAACTTACAAAGGATAGTTTCATTAAAACTAGCCTGCTAGTTTAAACTTTGTATCTTCTAATGCTTGTTTCTGGTATGTGTGCAATTTCCAGGCTGGAAACTATGATGCTTGTTTACAACACCTAAATACCCTTCAAGACATAAACAAAGATGACTACAAAATAACTTTGAATACTGCTGTTGCAGAGTTCTGTAAAAGTAACCAGACCACAACAGACAATTTGAGACAAACCCTTAACCAGCTGAAGAACCAGGTAATGTAAACATATTGACATGGTACTTGATTCTGAGTACTGTTAGTGGTGGTGAGATCTTCCAGTGGAATAGGAATAAAACTTCTGCCCCTTGTCCCCTAGGTTTCATAAAGGAATGAGAAAGTAACGTTACTTTTAAACCTCTGAGTCTGTTTAATCATTTAGGACACTGTTTATAGATATGTTTTCGGTTATTGTTGAAATTGATCTGAAGCTGAAATGTTTCAGAGCTATAACTGTAGAAAGACCAGCGGGTCTTTTATGTTTCTTCAATAGAAAGTTCCTTAACCTGAAATAGTTTGTGAAATAATAAAAAAGGGGCAATTTTACTCTCGATTTCATTGTAAATTTTTTGCTGGATTTATGTTGAACAACAATAAAGTTTATTGTTTTATAACCCTTACTGACCTATCTTTAGACAGATTAAATCATAGGTATTGAAAGTTTAATGAAACTAGTGGGGTTTTTTTTCAGGTTCACTCTGCTGTTGAAGAAATGGATGGTTTAGATGATGTTGAAAATAGTATGCTGTACTACAATCAAGCTGTTATTTTGTATCATCTGCGTCAGTATACTGAAGCTATATCAGTTGGGGAGAAGCTGTACCAGTTCATAGAGCCTTTCGGTATGTAGACAGAAAGAAGAGTTTTGCTCATGCGGTAACTACAGAAAGATTATTCAGTCTTTCTTACTATCGGACAAGTGATTTGTAAATTGCCTAATATGGTTCTAAAAAAGTAGGTAGGCTTTGCAATGAAGAATGTTTTACTTATATCAAGGCCAGCAATTGAATCTGGGGGGAAGGTACTTTAGAGATGTTTAGCAGACAAGTATAATGAAACGGAAATAGGTTTTTGACAACTTTAAAAAGTATTTATGTAAATAATATGTACAAGCTAATTAAGTGACTTTAAATGTAGTAGTTTGAGTCATCATACAACTTCATGGGTTGGTGTGTATTTTTCAAGGCACTCATATTTTTAAATGCCTGCATTAGGTCATACCTAATTTTATGTGCTCATATCGGAATATAAAGTCTCCAGCTTTTATGAGCTATGGTACCCTGTGTAGGGGAATTGTCATACTTGTATGAAATAACTTTATAATCCTTGTTGAATTTTAGAAGTGACAAGGCTGAAGGGGGCCTGTGTGTGTGTCTCAATAAATTAAGGATCTTTGGTGCTGATCTGCTTAGACCAGTTCTTAAAATCTATAAATGTGAAATACATGTTAAGCTGTCTTTAGTCTATGCTTTTATGCTGATGCTGTTTGAATTATTTTTTTTTCTTCAGTATATGTACTTATCTGCATTACGTAGATGTCTATATTTTTTTTTTCTTAAGTAATGTATTTATTTTTCTCATAATGTTGCACAGATTCACTCTATAGTAATTATTTTTTTCTTCAGTCATGTTTGGAAGGATTGGTATTAGAGCTCTAAAATCATTTTTCTTCTCCACTTTATACAGAAGAGAAGTTTGCCCAGGCTGTGTGCTTCTTGCTTGTAGACTTATACCTGCTGACTTACCAAGCTGAGAAAGCCTTGCATCTGCTTGCTGTTCTGGAAAAAATGATTTCACAGGGCAACAATAACAGCAAGAATGGAAAAAATGAGGTAAGCTTAAAATCATATGAATGCCACTAAGTCTTTACGAGAAGTATGCTTTAACTCAATTCAAATTACTCTTTTAAGATACTTTGGAATTACAGAACTATGTTAGATCACCTGTAACTTCAGACAGCAACTTATAGGTGTTAGCAACTGAGTTAATTGTATACAGCAGCTGTTTATTCCCTCTCTTCCACCCTTTTCTCTTACTCTCAGGGAGCTAAGATGTGTTTTTTAAGTCAGAGTCTTGCATTGGAAAGGCAGTTGTCTTCAGGGCCAAATACAAATAGTTCTCCTTGTTTGTCTTGGATTATGACCATATGAGACCCTAAGTTTGAAAGGGAAGTTGGTGTCAGAGAGGAATTGCAGTTGCATACCACGGTATGGGAAATCAAGCATCTCTTTATATAGTATCTGAAAGTACAAGGCACGCTTTCAAATTAAATCTTTTGTATGTGTCTTGGAAAAATCCGTAGAATGAGTAGTGCCTTGGAAGTGAAAAGAGGACACTTCTGTCTTTTCCTGTTGATGGAAATTCACACAAGATAAAACATTTTGTCTTTAAATGTATTCTGCTGAAGAAAATATTAAAGAGAGACTCTAGAATATGTATATCATCCTTCTGGGTAAGAGAATTCTTGAAGTACCTCAGCTGCAGAGCAACATAGCGTAACACTAATTAATTAGTTAATATAGAATTCTACTCTTCATAGGCTGGTGTGGTTGTTCTTGGATTTTGATTGTTAAGCTTTTTTGGATTTTGATTGATACAGTATTTGGTGGGATGTGTATTTTTTCACTATTAAATGCCTATTTTTATTCTTCGTGTGGGATTGATAAAAATAGCTTATGAAAGAATCTGTAAACTGGATTTAAAATGCAACTGTTAGTAATGCTTCCTTTTTTTTGTTTGATGCTCAGTCAGGTAATAATACAAATAAAGATTCCTCAAATCAAAAAGCTGAAAGTGGAGCTTTAATAGAAGTTGCTAAATCTAAGATACATCAGGTAAGTGTCTGCATATGATTTGTATAAGAACATCAGTTCAAGTTTTTCTTAAAACCGAGTGCCATCTGCTTCAAATCTAGTTCAGCATGAATTGTGATAATCTGTCTCTCCTTGAATTTCACATTGAAAAACAAAACAACTAACTCTTCCTTTTTGTAAGATCCATGTACAGGAAAAACTGACCTAACACAAAAAATCCCCAATTTCAATCCCTGCAGTTTGTCATAATTGTTTTAAACTGCAGTTAGCTGCACTGACTCTGTATCTGTTAGACCTCCAACAGTCTAAATCAGCTGAGGTTTTATTTCACTGTACTGTTCTGCTGAAAAATATGTGAAGAAACAAAATGCTTCCCTATCTGCATTCACTTAACGGAGTTTTTAGGTTAATAGATAAATGTCTTGGGAGTACAAGGTTGGATTATTTTAATTAGTTTGTCATTTTAAGTGTGTTTTAAGTACTTGTGTCTCAGTGTTTGAATATAAAGTAGCTGTTGACCATTTAACAAAACATGCATCTGCTTACTGTAAATATGAAACCTATAAATTTGTTGTTGAATGTCTGAGTAGAATTTCTGTTTCAGGAAGACATTTTGAACAGCTTTTTACTACCTATTTTTAAGATGTATATAAAATAAATAAAAAAAATTCTCTAGAAATACTTCATCTTGCAAACCTGCACAAGTGATTGTTTTTTATTTAATGAATTTCTTCTTTTTTTTTTTTAACAGTATAAGGTGAGAGCCTATATCCAGATGAAGTCACTAAAAGCATGCAAAAGGGAGATCAAGTCTGTTATGAATACAGCTGGGAATGTAAGTATTCTTAAGGCTATTGTTTTTCTAATCTAGATATGTTCTCTATCTTAAAACTGAATTTGCTAACTTTCTTTACAAAGAAAGGTCTTATTGAAGATGAATGTCTGAAATAATGCTCTCTGTAGAGTTGTAATCTCTTTTTCTGCAAGTGTAATTAAAGTAGAATTTTCTTATTTGCGCTGTTTTCAGTTGCTCAGAAAAATGCACTGTATTGCTAGTGATACCAAAACAGGGTCAGTTTGCTTTATAATTTAAGCAGCGCAAAACAGGTTTTAGTTTACTATAAATGTTACGGGAATTATGAACTTCTGATGTCATTGGTGGTTTAAACCAGTTCATAAAAGGTTAATTCTGGGGTATCCAGGGTTTTTTTTCGTTTTTTTTCTTTTTGTTGGAGTTTTTGGAGGCTTACCTCTTGTTAGAAAGCAGTTTCTTTTTTTATATAGGAGTTCTCAACTCAGAATTACGTCCACCATCCCAGATAAATTCTACATTAACTGAGGAGCAGGGAATGGGAGGAGAGCACTTCCCTTTTGTTGCCATTCTCAACAGCTGCTAGTTTGACAGAAATCCTTCTGGATCGTGAGGTCTCTGTTGGCAGACCAGGAAGATCACAGCCCAGGAGGAAGTTGTTGAACTCCGCAGGGAGGGAAGCGTGGGGAGTATACTAGAAGACAGGTTGGAAAAAGATCCTCTTAAACAAAAAAGAGATCCTCTGCGCTTAGCCATTGCCATGACAGAGTTCTCTAGCATAATGTTGGATTTTAGAGCAGTAACAAAAAATACGGATAGTTTTGTAGTTCGCAGGAGGTGAGTGTTAATCATGTGCTCAACAAAGAAATGCTACTTCGTGAAAGTACTAAGGCCTAAGCCCGTGTATGTTTAAAACGGCAGCAGGGGAAAGCTGTTTCTGGAGTGATTTAGTGCTAGCAGTAGAAATTATGAATTATGAATTATAAAACAAAAGGTAATGAACTGTTGTTTTCTCCTTCGCAGTCAGCTCCTTCTCTCTTTCTTAAAAGCAATTTTGAGTATTTGAGGGGCAATTATCGTAAAGCGGTGAAACTTCTAAACAGTGCAAACATTGCTGAACATCCAGGCTTCATGAAAACAGGTAAAAAAACATCCTGCAAGTACGTAAACGTGTATTATAGTAGGGCTACTCGTTGATATTAATTTTAAGCATATTAACGATTACTTAAGGGAGTAGGCCCTGAATGTCATGGGTTTGTATGCTGGATATGTTTTCATCTTTCTTGTTTTGCTCCTTCACATAACACTGTTTTGTTTTTTTCATTGAACATTCTTCTAGGCAGTGCAGTGGTTGTCTAAGAAAATGGATTTGTGAAGATGTAAATGTAATATTTGCAAGGCTTATATTTGGGTCTCTAAATCAAGACATGAAACAAAAGGCAATGTACTAGACCTAGAAATGAGATTTCAGATTGTACTCAGAGAGGAGACTATAGCAGTTGTAATTATTATTGTGGGGGAAACGCAAACGTTTTAAGTTACTTTTATATCTAGAAAATATATATGTGTACACATACACAGAGATAAAACAGCACAAGTGTGTATAACTTTTTAGATGTAAGAGTTATTTATATTCTATAAATATATACGCTGTATATATATACACCCACTGTACATTATATTATTTAAATATATTTGAGATTTAGTTGACTTTAAAACATACGTTGAAAAATCTGGAGAGAAAGCTGTCTCTTGTGTCAGTAGAGAGTTAGAATTTCAAAAAATACTTGCACTGTCAAACTACTGAATTTCTTTACTACTTTGTTCAATGCTTTTGTGATTAGTACTCTTAGCAGCACAAGAAGTTATATTGTAGATATTGCTGCATAGATTGCAGTTAGATTATAGAAGTTGCAGAGTTGGCTCTGTGAATCACAAGACTGAGTTGTAAACTTCTGTATTTACAGACAAATTTCGTGGAAAACATTAAAAATATTTGCCATAATGCCTGTTCTGGCATATTTTGACACTTCTAGAATTTACTGAGTGGAAAACATTAAAAATAAAAAATATTTGCCATAATGCCTATTCTGGCATATTTTGACACTTCTAGAATTTACTGTAACTTATCTTTTTGACAGTTTTTCTGTTTAAAGTTGTTTTGGTAACATTTTCTGGAATGTTTTGGTTTTATATAACTTTTTTTGCACTAGCTTTTTTTGCACAGTAGAATGTTCAGTTAATAGTCTTCCTAGGTGACAATTAAAATAATGTCTGGTTAATTTGTTAATGATCCATTTCTTGGTTGTTTGGATTTTTAGTTGGTGTGGTTTTTTGCTTTTTTAGTCAATGGTAATCCTATAAAGCTTATAGGGCTGCTTATATATAGGTCATTTCAAGTCAACTAGTCCAAGAGAACTAGAGTGGTATATAAAAATACAGGTTATTAAAATGCTTGTGAGGCAGGGGTGTAACTGCATAATCCATGAACATCTCACTGAAGAACATTTTTAATAAATTACCATAATATGCTGACCAATGAGAGAGTCGTGGGAGCATTTTGTGGCCTCAATGACATTTTTCAGTTTACAAAAATGGTCTTTTGCTGTTCTTTCAGGTGAATGCTTAAGATGTATGTTCTGGAACAATCTTGGCTGCATCCACTTTGCAATGGGCAAGCACAATTTAGGAATTTTTTACTTCAAAAAAGCCTTGCAAGAAAACGATAATGCATGTGCACAGCTAGGAATGGTTAGCTCAGATCCAGGTAAGACTTTTAAGATGAAAAGTGAAAATAAGGTAAAAACAGATGGTGGAAGAGGGGCGGGCAAATCAAGAAAGTAGAGGATAGAAGCTTTCAGTAATTATTGGCAAAACCTCCTGTTTTACCTCTTTGCAGAGGACAGGATAAGGAGGGTGAGAATTTTGATTGTAACTTGATTTCAAAGTATAGTTGCTGCTGCCAGAAATAGATGAGGATGAAATATGTTCTTTTTTTTGCTGTTTTCTTTGACGTACCATAAGGCTGGAGCAATTACTTCTCTCCCGTTTATAGTCTTTGAAGACTCTCACAGTCAGGGAGATATGACAAAAAGAAAGTTTCTTTGGCCTATTATGCATCATTAAAGATGTTATTTATAGTTCTACTGACAGTAGGTAGAATCATCAGGACTTGAAGGATGTGTTTTGGTTTAGGGTTATTTGGTTTGGGGCTTTTTGTTGTTTTTTCTTTTTAACTTGGAAGATACAGAAAATGTTGTGTGCGATACCATTAAATTAGCATTTGGAAGATGGTGTATTTCTCAAACTTTCTTACTGAGCAATTCTCAAACTTTTATGGGAAACGTTCACTTACTGTTTAGTTTTATGGCTAGTTTTATCCATCTACTTTGTTGTAAGTACACCAAAGGACAAGGAAATAAACATTCTAATAAGTTTTCTTGCTTTGGTTAGTAATACTTAAGGTTTTTTCTCTTCCAAGTAAATGATTTCATGGTGAAGTGATAATTTTTTTCATTTGTTGTTTTCTTCAAAATCTGGTTACTATCACACATTTTATTGCTTTTCCTATTCCTTCCTTGGCCCTGTACCTACGTGCAGTCTTAGGTACTGGTGTGAAGAAAATGTTTTATGCTTGTTAACAGCAAAGTGGTTTTCTTCTGGAATTGATATGAGTAACAAAGATGTGTATTCTCATGAATCTGGAATTCAGTAGTATGATATAACATTTGCTTTGAGTGACAAGGAACATAACTCGTTAGCGTTTAATGTACTTCAACCTGTATTAAGAATACAATTAATTTGTCTTTGGTATCAACTTTTATATGGAAGGAATTTATAGAGAGAGGCTAGTGAATTTCTGTGATGAAAGGGTGTTTTGGTAGGTTTGAGGTGTTTCCCACAGCTTCCCTCCTCCTCCCAGAGTTATGTTTTCAGCTCTCCTGACCTGCATATCCAATATTACGTTATTCTTTTCTGCAGGTAAAAAATTTTCAGGGAGACCCATGTGTACGCTACTGACTAACAAAAGGTATGAGTTACTCTACAATTGTGGAATTCAGCTCTTGCATATTGGGAGGCCCTTAGCTGCCTTTGAATGCCTGATTGAGGCAGTCCAGGTTTATCACTCAAACCCTCGTCTTTGGCTGAGAATAGCAGAATGCTGCATTGCTGCTAATAAAGGGGTAAGTAGATTTGCAAATTCCTTATTTTGATGGTAGTTATGAAGTACATCTGATCACAGAAAGGAAGAAATAATACTTTGAGTTAAACTATGCATTTTAAAGGCCTGATGTTGCAGCACCTCTGTGTAAGTCCAGATTCATTCTTTTTATGTATATGTGTGTTTGCGTGTTTATTCTGAAGCTGCAGCAAGTGGAGGAAAACTACCGTAGAAACAGTGTCTTGAGACCCGGTGTTTAATTGACTTTTCTAAGATTGGAAGGATTTGAGTAGGCTCTTCAAAAGGATGGCATGCGAAAGCACCTAAGTGGCTGTTAGAGCTCTTCTATGAAGTTACAAGTTTTTTGCTGGAGAGACTGGTTAAACATGAATTTGTTCTGGCAGTTTACCATTACACCCCTTTGGCATTCCAACTCGTAATCTGAATGGGTAATCGTATTGGTTTGAAACACATTAGGTTTTGCTAAGTCACCTGATGGTTTATCTTACTTTGTCTTGAAATAATTTTAGAAAAAAATTTTAGAAATAAACATAAAGATATTATTTGGGGAGAAATTTGTAGTATTCTCTGATAAGGCATCACTTCCAGAAGCAATATGTTCTTTGCATAGTGAACACTCTCTATTTAAAATGTAGATACTAACATGAACAGTTTGACCTACTATTTATGGATATTTTATGATGCCTCATCTTTCCACACTCATTTCATATTGGTAGAACAATCTTGGGATTTATGGTTTGGGGTTTTTTTATATATATATATATATGGATCCATATGTACGGTCTATATTAAAACCAACCGACCAGAAAAACACCACAGGTAATTCTGTCTCTCTTGTGTGAACAGAGGAATTAAACTTGCACAAGTCTTTCCTCTGTGCTAAGTTCTGTACTTCCAAGGATTTCTATTCCTGGATTGCAGAAACAGCAGGATGAGATTGGAGTCAGTGACTGGTTCTAATAACCAAGGAAGGAAAATTTTCATGACTGCTCTTCCAGGTTTGATGAGGCTTGATGCATAGAAACAACTGTGATGGCTTTTGTTGGCTAATGCTTTAAGGAGGAAGGGGTTTTGCTTTTTGGGGGAAAATTTTTGACTGAAACATTTTATGTTTAGACTCTAGGATTAGATGTTTAGACTCTAGGAATTGCATTACAGCCTTTGAAATGATGAGTTTCTCTCTTAAGTTTTAGCTGGGGTAGAAGGAGAAAACATACAACTATGCAGTACAGATCCTTTGTCTCTACTTTTAAGGCTAGATACTAGTGTGTGAAAGGTATGACTGAAAGCACGTTGCTACTGTTTTAGCAGACAGTAAGGTTAGGTTTTTTATGTTTTCATTAATATGGTTATTGGATCAGACTGCTGAATGATCTTGTTTAAAAACAAAATATAGCACTATGTCCTAGAACTTTATTGGAAGATGCAAAGACTCTTGTAGAGGATGACTAAAAGTATTTGGTTGAAGAGAAGCTTCCTTCCTGGGATGTTCTCAATTAATTGTTTATGGTCTTCTTGATGTACAAGTAATATAAACTCCTTAAACACTTCTTATTTAATTCTGTATACTGTAAATCCACTATCCTAATTCAGATGTGGCTTCATTTTGTAGGACTAAGCTGGATGTAGACAGCAAGATGTGCTCTAATTTCCACTGAAACCTTTGCTTGAAACCTTCCTTCTTTTCAGCCAGCCAAAACTCGTGTAAAGTTTCATGTTTTCTCACTCAACTGCTGCTGGAGGTTGAGGAGGGGTGAGACTGTAGTGTGGTTACCATAAAAGTGACATAGGCTGAGGAAGTAGAGATCAGCCTTCTTCACCTGAAACTGTCATGATCACAGCCACTGGGGTACTGAATCCCTTCCGCTGGCAAAGTTTATGGCAACCTGCTAGCAGCAGACATACTGCATGTGCTCTGGGGCATCTTGGTTTCAACCTGTTGATCCATGTCTGTTTAGGGTAAGCCTGTATGTTAAAATTCAAATGGGTAATGGGGACAGGGATCATTTGTTCTTTTGAACAGAAAATGACACCAAAATACTATGTATGTGAAATTAAGAGATACTCTACTTGATTCCCCAGGAAACTGTAATTCACCCCTTGTGGGGTGGGTGTGATGATGTAATCTATAAACTGCATGGGATCATGCAATATTTCCACAGTATGCCCATTTCACTCAGTGCACAGGATGGGTGGGATTAATTGATCAAACTGCTATAGTCACTCTATTCCCGCGCCCCCCTCCCCCCTCCCCCCTCCTTCCAAATCCTTCCAAATATAAAATTTATAACTTTTCCCTGGGGAATTTCAATGTCGCTCATTATTTTGGCGTCTCTATTTCAGAAAATTTAAGAAAGGTATTCACAGCTTTATAGCTTTATAGGAGAGGTTTGCTTATATCCCCATTTCACAGGCACAGCATTGAAGCTTCAGGAGTGTTTGGTTAAAAACACACTTTGATTGTGTATGTGCTAGCTGGCTGTTGTCAGATAGTTCAGAGTACTTGGCTTTATAAAGCACAGTGAGTGCAGGAAGAATGGCTTTCTTCATGCTGATTTTGCAATTTTCTATATCTATCCTATTGGTTACAAGTCACACATAGATAAAGAAGACACAGCTGATCATCTCTAGTGGAGAGCTGAATATGGGAGACTGGATTAGCATAGGTTTTGTGGTAAAAAACCAAAGCTAGGATTCTGTTTACAAGGACAGTGTTCAGCAGTCTGTAAAAGGGAAATACAGACCCTTACAGGGCACTTCTTTCTTACTGCAGATTAGCCAAAGTAGTAATCATGCCAGACTCCTGAAGCCTACCTTTCTTCCTCCTGCAGTTGTGATGTTGTGTGGTGTACCAGAGAGCTTGAATTTGTGTCACAAAACCAGCTTGCAGTTTCCTAAATTTGTAATCTTACAAGAAAAAAATTAACTTTGGATGCTGTTAATATTAAAGGCAAAGGGGAAGTGTCTTTAAATTTTAAGATAGATTTGCAATATAAGTGAGGCTCTGAAATCAATAGTGTGTTTAATTTGACTTTGTAACTCAGTTTGCAATAATATTCTTTGGTATCTAAGTATGGATTCATATTTATGCTCTGAACGTCATACAGAAAAGTAATTTCACTGAAGCTAACTTTCACCTGCTTTAGTATTTTAGTTTATAAAATATAGATGGAAGGTTATTCCCCTTCTGCATTTTTTAATGCACTTTTTGAAATACATTCTTCATATCCAAACTAACTGTGGGTTTCTTTTTTTCTATTTGACAGTAAATGGCATTATAATGTCAATATTCTTCACGATAGATTTGACAAATTTTCTGAAAAGTGATAGATATTTAAAATACAGATCTAGGATAAATTTTTCCTTACAACTGCGACTCTTCATCACTAATTTCACTTACAAACAAAGTTAAGATGGCTCATGGTAAAACAAACAAACCCCAGTGAATATGGTGCAGAGATAATTCTTGGGATTGACAGTTAGGGTGCTTTCAGTTCCCAGAAGACCCTCAGAATGTCTGCATACTCAAAAATCTGTTCAACAGTTAATTTAATGTAACTTCGCATACGTTGTAGTTCAGCTTCGTGCTCCCCATGGAATGGTTTGAGAGCAGTTTTTTCAGAGAGCATTTTGAACGCTGTGTAAGCAGGGACAGAAGATGGCAAGCATTACAGTGCCAATTCTGAATATTATTTGGCTGATCATATGATTTCTTTTTAGATATCCTAGCAGTTCTTTCAATACTACCTGGTTCATTGTTCTTTTGCTTTCAAAACAGAGGAGAAACTAGGTCAGTAGGCTATCAGGCTGTCAGAACTAATCTGTGGTTACACTGTGTTCCATAAAATCCCTCTGCAACACAAAGACAATAGAAAGTGCCTGATCCTTCGTGGTACTTAAGATTTAAAATTGTACCTGTATAAGCTATTAATTCTTATATTTTAGCAGGGTTCAAAGTCTTCTTCCAGCTTTCACTTATTTTGTCAAGCTCTCATTCAATAGCCTTGATATTTTAGCCCTCTTTTTTCTTTTTTTTTCTCCTTTCTTTTTAGACATCAGAACAAGAGACTAAAGGTCTTCCCAGCAAAAAGGGTATTGTGCAATCTATAGTAGGTCAAGGCTACCACCGTAAGATAGTCCTAGCATCTCAGTCAATACAGAATGTTGTTTACAAGTAAGTATGTTTTCCATGGGCTCTTCATTTTGTTATCATAGCTTTGTTAAGGATGTGTATCTATTTATCAGGAGTTTTTAAAACTGCAATGGAATAACTGTTAATTTTGGAATTATTAATGCAGTAAAGAGAGAGGCATGCTAAAATGCTTGATGAGTCCTACTTAAAACATCATTTGGATGCTTCTATGATGGCCAGCAGAGGGCTTAACTGTGTATTCATTGTAACTAAAAAGGCCATTAAAGCTTAAAATTGAGTTATCTGAAATGTATATTTCCAGTTAGCTAAATATGTCATCTTTTTCTCACTTAAAAATACATTTTTTCAGTAATATACTTTAGAAAAATGCAGGAAGAATCTAGTTGCTGTGTCATAAACTTCAGGAAGTAAAGTCAAGAAAAACAAGAGAACTTCTTGCAATTATGTAGTTGAATCTGCTCGCTCGATTTGGGCATCGTGGTGTACTTTCCATGCATAAGAATAGCAAGATACATGCGTCTTCATAAATTAGATGTGTTATATTAAAACATGATTTAGCTTTTTTAGGATAAAGTTTTCTTTGCATTCAGATATTTCTGGAGTTCTGCTTTTATTTCTTTAATTTAGTAGGGTTGCTACTCACTGGCTAACTTCTGTGTCTCTTTAAGTGATGGGCAGTCCTCAGCAATACCTGTAGCCAGTATGGAATTTGCAGCGATTTGTCTAAGAAATGCCTTGCTGCTACTGCCAGAAGATCAGCAGGAGCCAAAGCAGGAAAATGGATCTAAAACTAGTAGCCAGCTTGGGGGAAATACAGAAAACAGTGAAAGCAGTGAAGCATGCAGGTAAACAGAATTGAATATAAACCTTTCTTTTTGTCCAAATAACTCTGGGCTGACAGTCTGTGTCCGCTACCTATCCTGCTTGGCCAGCAGAAAGAAATAATGTATTTGTAAATTCTCTTAGCAGTACTGGGATGTCCAAAGAAATTGTTTAGCTGCTTGTTGTTTTAATTGATGATATGCTAATTTAGGAGTAAAATACTGACTTGATTCCTACCGTTCCTAGCAAATTTAATAAATTAGACAGTGACATTTTTTTTTTCCACTGGCCATCTTTTTTTCTGTGCTGCAAATGTTATGTTTTCCCACACCCTCCTGCCGTGCATATTGGTATTCCTCTAATTGTAAGTGAAGTTTCACATGTAACAGTGATTTTGCGTGTGTGTGCACATGCGCCATGCACTTGATTGAATGTATAAATGTCTAGTAACTCAGTTGTAAACATTTCCCCATGATCAGATTTGACATTCATCAGCCCTAGTATGCTTTGTTATGTTTGTTTTAGACTAGAAATGGGAAACTAGATTTATAAGTAGGAAAGTAGCATGCAGCTATTGCTTAATAAATTTCATTTTACAAAGTTTTAAGAAAAATCTCTTTTTTTCCTTAAAGCTTCAGAAAAAGTAACTTGTAGATAATATATGTTAAATATAAGGAAGGTCTTCTAATTTTTTGTGTTGATTCTGATGCATTCTGAGCTTCCTTTTGAAGAGTAACTTTGTTGGACATAGCCCGCGCTTTCATTAGTGACCATTTTGAGAAGGGAAGCGTTACAATAACTAATCTGGAAAAAGTGGCTATATTAGAACTTGAGTTACTTAGAGAGTAATGAAAAAACACAATGTTTTTGTCAGACCCAACTACAGATAAATTTTAAGACTGTAAGATCTATTTGTCCCATGGCAGGATTTACTGCACATATGCTGTGTTGCGTAAGCACAAGGTACTTCTCCATACATTCTGAGGTTGCCTGGGGATAGGCTAGGGCTGGAAGTTGGTGGCTGCTACTGCCACAACAATATTTGAAGGCTGTTCTCTGTAACCCTTTTCTCCTAATGATAGCCTTTCCTGTCAAGTGACCAAATGATTTATAAACTTGGGTGGTGGTGGTGTTTCTTTTTCGCTTACTGAGGTTGGAGGTTGTGAACTAACTTTCCCTGGTAAGTTCTATGCAGCCCATTGAGACAAAGCTCCTCTGGTTTAAATGAGACTTCAGTTTTAGTCTTACAGGGTTCATTGAATGGCAGTGATGAAAACAAAATGGTGGCCCTTACTCAGGCCAGACCTCCTTTCTTTTGTTTTGTTTTTGGTGGTGGGTTTTTTTTGTTTTTATAGGAGTGAGGAAAAGAAAACATGCCCTGTATGGGAAGATCCTTTACTACCTTCTGCTTTCAAAACCAGATGCTTCTTCAGCTAAAAAAAACTTTAAGATGACTCCCTCATATCTCCCAGTGGTCGTTGGCAATTTCAAAATATCCAGCAACAAAGCAGACTGTTCTTCAGTTTGTGTGTCGCGTTCTGAAAGGTTGTCCAAGGATTTGCTCCTTCTGACAAGGACCCTCTGCAAGAGAATAGTAAAAGATATAAGGCATTTGAAGGAAGGCACACTAACTGAACAGGATGGTTTTGAAGAAAATCCCACCAATTGAGCAGGCTGACTCTGAGATTCTTCTGTTATTCACAAGAAAACAGTGAATATTTTCAGTGGTTAGGGGTATTTTTTAATCTAATTTTGGCAAAGGCATGAGATATATACACTACAACAGTGTTGAGTACAGGTTCCTGTGGAGTCTGTTGCTATCTGTTTTGAAGGTCTAAGTTGGATTTACCTGTTTGTAATAAACAGATATGAAACTACATCAATGAAAAAGTTTTTATTAGGTGGACAGACTCAATTTAAATCTTTTTCTTTTTTTTTTTTTAATCTAATGTTTCTAAACCTTAGTGTCTCTCTCTGCAAAGGTGCTGCTGTTAACCTTCTCTTCAATTCTCATTCCAGAAGGAGGTGCTTTTCAGCTTATTGGAGAGCAAAGTTGCATACTTTTTAAGCAGAGCAAATACTTGCTCCCCCAAAAAAGCCAAGTGTGACTGTAAGAAAGTGGTGTTTTGGGTTGGTTTGTTTGTTTGTGTTTTTTTTTTTTTTAAAAAAGACAATTTGAAATAATAAAAATAAAGGGTGTTTGGGTTGGTTTGTTTTTTTGTTTTTTTTTTTTAAAAAGACAATTTGAAATAATAAAAATAAAGGGTAGCTAGAAGCCTAAAGGATCCTTTGTGGATTAGCTTTCTAGAATATTTATGTAAGTCGTTTTTAAGACTTCTAGGGAGAGAACTAGTTTACTGCTTTTATTACAGGCTAAACGAAGAGAGGCTACAAATGCAGCGAGTTCTGCATCTCTCCAGTTTAAAGTTCTTGTCCTACACCAAACTTCAAAAATAGCTTGAGGCTGTGGAGAATGGCGTGGGTTCTTTGGTCTGTCAGTGAAATCCTTCCCAACAAATGTCCCCCTTCTTCCTTCTGAAATAGAACGGTTAGGATAAGAGCATGTGCCTCAATTTCTGCATAGCTTTATTTCCCTGGTTTTTACGCTGTAGAATTTTTGCTGTCTTTTTAAATGGAGTGAATAAATATCAACGCTTATTACACTGAGAATGTTTAATTAATTATTTATAGTCACTCCCTATAATTAATATACTGTTTTTATTCTAGCAATAAAAGTCATGAAGGGGATAAATTCATTGCAGCTCCACCTTCTTCGCCTTTGAAGAAACAGGAATTAGAAAATTTAAGGCAAGTAAATAATATAAAATATTTACCACTAAATGAGCCCCCTCTTAAACTGCTATGATTCTGGAGTCATTGCTAGCTTATTTTTTTTTAAGCACTTGCAACATTGAATTGTAGCTGTTAATCTAAGGATGCCTTTTTTCAAATGCGTGTGCTTCCCTTCTTCTGGGCTTTGAGTCCGAACAAGTAGAAACCATCCAGAATTTCCATTTAGAAGGTAGAGCATTTTGTGTTGGATCCCACTGTTATAGACTTGGTATTAATATATTGAGCGAAACTAAGAAAATCAAGTCCCGTAAACGATGAAGTTAAAATCTGACAATGGCTATTATGGTTGGTGGCAGGGGTGGAATTTACTGTATGGTACCTTACCCCCTTTAATGCCTTGGTAAGGCTAGTTTGGAATTCAGCCCCCACGACTTTATATGCTTG
>NW_009259063.1:2870182-2883588 GCF_000687185.1 Egretta garzetta
ATTTGACTACTTCTTCACCGTGGAAGAACATAGGTAAAATTTGACTGTAGACTTTTTTTGTGTTCTCAAAGATCCTTAAACTACTTGTTCAGCAGCCTGAGTGCTCTCCAAACAGAGTAACTCCCATGTGTCTAAATAAGTACCATGTTATCTGGAACCTTTTTACTTTTCCCCAACAAGATTATCATTTGCTGGCAATGTTAATTATTTCAGGTGGCTGCCAGCCCGTTGAAAATCTCGCTCACTATAAAGCTTCCACCTGTTCAGAAAAAAGAAATCTGGTTTAAGTTTCCATTATGGACAAAGCATACAGTAATTTCCCACTTAAACTCTTGGGTAAACACTCTGTTCCAGCCTAACCCCAGGTAACCTGTGTTTTTATAATGGCCAGCTTAACCTTTACTTTGCTCCACTATGTGTAGCAAATCTACTTGTATTCGTTTAAAAGCAATTTAGCAGGAATCTGTGAGGAGACATTACTGAGACCTTGATTATTTATTCTGAAGTGGTACAAGAGTATGCTACTCAAAATAGAAAGCACTGGATTAAAAACAGTAATGTGGGTTCATTGTGGGGTGGTTTTTTTTTTCCCTCCTGGCTGTTGAAAATGTGGTTGCCACATGTCAAAATTACATGGTGTCACATTGTGATTTTTTTTTTTTTTTTTTAATACGCAGTCTTTTCTTTCACAATCAGCTGTTGTTATCTACTGATGAAACCTGACAACATGTCAGGAAAAACTTATCAGTTTAGCAAGAATTACACTGCTTCTGGTAAAGAACATCATGTAAGGAAAGGAAAAGTGTTGAATTTTTTTTTTTTTTTTTTTTTTAAATACTTGATTTGGTGGTTAAATCTAGAGGACTAGACATCCCTAGAAAATGATCCCACTAAAACGATTTCTATGTTTGTGCAGATAGCTGTGAAAAGCAAAATACGTTCTACTCAAATGTTAGTATATTCCTGTAGTCTTGTTCACTAAGGAGCTAAGTGAGAAAATTAAAATTCATGTCTAGTCAGGGAAAATTCAGAAAAAATTCTGAATGTTGGCAAGGATTATCCTGAGGAATAGGTGTCTATTCAATTCAGTTTTTCCCTGTTAAGTCACTGGATTGAAAAAACTCTGTTGCTTCTAGAATTGAAATGGGCAACTTAAATGCTTTTTTTTTTTTTTGCATGATTTTGTACAGTTGCACATCCTAATAAGAGTTAAAATGACTGACTTTGCCCCTAAATAGTTCTTAAAAATTAAAAATACCATCTAGAAAAGGCTTATGTGTCAAATGTATTGTTTGGTACTTGTTGAACAGACTGTTCTCATAATAAGTAGTAATTCAACTGCAGGGTTTTAAAGGCAACAAACAGAAGTCTGAGGACACCAAATGTTGCTAAGAATTTATGCATAGGAAGTAGAAACTCCAGATTTTTCTTCTGAGTTTCTTCTAAATAAATTCTGCTCCTCACTTCTTATCCTCCGAGAGGCCAATTCCCCTGCTTTGCTCTGAGCCTGTGGTGTGTTTCACCATGCCAAAAACAACCCAACACTGTTAGGATACGTAAAGCATGAAGGAGTTCTGGTAGACCACAGTGCTACATTTGGAAAATTTTATGGATTTTATTGTAAAAGTTGAGATGGATAGCAACAGACCTTGTTGTAATGTTTTTCTCCCTAGATTGAACAACTTCGTGTGAAAATGTTAGTTTTCCCCTTCAGAGCAGCTAGGCATAAAGGAATAGTTTGGTCAGCTACTTTGTCCTGAATAGATTTGAACTGCAAGCCCTTGTTTATAAGGCACGTGATCCAATTTGTACCCTTTTTTTTTTCTTTCTTTTTTTTGTCTCTTCTGTTGGCCATCTCCAGTCCATTATTATGCTTTATTTATTTTATTTACTTGCATATCTTTGAAGTGTGCCTGTGGTATTCCAGGAGCATCACTGACATTGCTAGTAATTTCACAGGTAATACTGTAAGGACCACCATTGCTCACCAGTATACCTTGCCTCCACACCTCCCCAGTATTGCCTTATTTCTCTGCTTAAAGATTTCAGTGGTCTGTTTGGCCCTGTCACAGTACTGGAAGCTCACGATGGTTATCATCTGTAGCTGCCTTGCTCTCTTCTTCCTCACTGTCAGACACTGCGTAGTTCTCCCCATCTCTGCTTTGCTGGTGCTGAATTTCCCTATTGAGTAAGCACCGTCTGCGTTATGCATTTCTCAATATTTTTGTTTGTTTTGTCTGTGTTGAATCATAAAAAGTAGTTTAAATCTACTATTGTGCTATCTTAGCTATTTTAGATTATTTCTTATTAGTGATGTTCTCCAAATGGCTTAGGAGTGCCAGTTTTGGAGCCTTCAGAGTAAGTGTGAAGAACTGGATTTGCTCTGGCTCACCCTTTGCCTGAGAAATAAGCCAAGTCAGATGCGGAGTTTGAGTTCTGTAAACTTGCAGTTGGTGTGGGCTGACAACTCTTGTTGCCTAGACCTACACAAGAGGCTGTTTGACATAATCTGGCAGTTTAAAAAAACATTTTTCTTTTTCCTAGTGCAAAGGCAGTTTTATTTATGGCATGCAGAGGCTCAGTGATGCTGGAAGTCTGCTGTGCTCAAAGACGACCCGTGGAGTTTTGTCAGAATCCTGACCGGGGTGAAAAACTAGTTTGTCTTTTCCCTTGTGGTGCAATTCTTCTGCTCCGGTTAGCTGTCAGCTCTCTTGAGTGTTTGGTTTAGCCAGCTCAACAATGAATCCAAGTGCGCAAGAACAGTACTGCAGGGGAGAAAACCTGAATATTTTCCTCTTCTTTAGATGGCTGTTGCTGAAGAATCTTGCCAGCTCTTATATGGCTTAAACAGCGACAAGTCCTCGGAGCAGAGGAGTAGGTTTCAGTTTTGCTGGACTTAACCTATTGCATGATTGGAGTGCGTCTTGTGTTTGAACTTAGACTTTCAGAAATACAAATAGGCTTTAAAAAAGTTGTGGGAAATAGATGACACATACTGACATAAAGGGCAATAGCAGCCAACTCTGCAGGCTTTGACTTGTGTCTAAGGGTATTTAGCTGGTGACGCTTAGCATCTCTGCTGGTTTAAAAGCCGTGCTTCCTGGAGGCAGGGACAAAAAGTCTGGTTAGAAGCAGACTGTTATTACAGAGATTTCTGCCCCCCCGCCCCTGTTCCCTTTCCTTCCCCCTCCCCAGTTGCAACCTTTCAGAAATATTTTAGATTTGGGACTTGAGCTGGGGAAGCTTTCCTCTCCCTCTCTCAAGCTTTTGTATGTGTTCAGATTTGATGTGACATCTGGGCACAGTGGAGAGGAAGTGGGGGGTAGGGACAAACACTGGAGAAGTTTCTTATCCTGCTTGTACATAATTAAGGAGCATGCCTCCTGGGAAAAGGGAATAAAGGCACCCCAGGTCCTGCCACGAATTACATGACTTACTGCTGGACCAAAAGTGGGCTTGACAGTTGCCAGAAGGTTGGCGCGGTAATAGCCCACCTACCGGCGGGAGAGTTGAAGGTTCTCCTCCCATCGCTCCCAACGTGAGACCCCACTAAGAGGATCTGCTCTTCCTCCCTGGAGAAGGACAGAGTCCGTGCTCACAGCGAGGCAGAGGCTTGTGCCCAGAGGACAAGGCAGCCTGTACTGAACGATGTCTCACAAAGTGGAAAATATCCCCAAGTGCTGTGTTTGGGGAAGGGGGTGGGAGAGTCATTACAAAGTGTGAAGCTTGGCCTAATGATGACATTCTGATGTGGGTTATTGTTTGAGGATGGAAAAAGCGAGTAGTTCAGACTTCATTGCAGGAACTGTCAGAGATTTTGTGGGTTTGGAAAGATAAGAAAGGTTGTGACAGCAACAAAATGCCATGTATCAATCAGAGTCTTGGCAGTGCATTGCAGCTCTCAATTGAACACAAAATTGGAAATGCCAAATTCTCCAGCCTTTATTGCCTCCCTGTGTGCAAACATTATACAGTATAAGAATGAAATATGTTACAACTTAATTGATTGCTACTATGTCTTTGTAGATTGTATGTTACAGAAATCTACAAATCCCTTCGCTGCAGCAGGAGGGGAGGGCAGGGAAGTACAAATGTGAGTGCAAGGCAAAAAGGATAAAAAAGAGGCTGAGAAAGGAAGACTGTCCATGAGAAAAATGACACATGTGGGTGACACCCATCTTGTTTTAATCTGTAATTTATGGCCAAAATTGCAAAATCTTACTGAGCAGACTGTGGTGGTCCTTCGTTTATACTGGTAGAATGCAATGTATATATCGCCTAATTCAGAGAATGCAATTGAGGCCATAGAGAACAAAAAACTGGTTCCTTTACTTCACAGTTTGATGCAAAGATGTTATGGAAAGTTTACGATTTATTTCTTAAGCACTTAACAAGAAAGAAATTTAATAGCTGCATTTGGAATCACAGAATTCTCCATTTAACATATTGGCTTTCCCCCCCTCCCTTTTTTCTTTTTTTTTGTCTTTTTCCCTCCAGGTGCTCAATACTTGCGTGTAGTGCTTACGTGGCTCTGGCTTTGGGTGATAACCTTATGGCATTGAATCACGCAGATAAACTTCTTCAGCAACCAAAGCTGTCAGGGTCTCTTAAGTAAGTCTGATATGGTCGTTTCTTCTTTCTCAGCCCTGCTTTTTGCTGGAGAGTTCTGAGTTGAAGCTTCCAATGTCTGTAGCTGCTGGCCAATTCTGTATCTGATGCAAAGAATTGCTTGGCCCGCTCCTGTTCTTGTTGAAGCCCTGACTAAATGTTCATTGACACGCAGGAACGTGAGTCCCCTCGTTTGTGTATGAATTCCATGTAATTCAGAATCGATCACTGCTTTTGTTGCTGTTTCTTAATCTCCAGCTATGGGTCCCATGCAGTGGCAGGACTGCCAGGTCTCTGTTGTGATTCAGTTGGGGCTGCACGTGCTGGTGTTGGCACAGCACAAGGGGCAGGAACGAGTAGCTAGGGTGGACAACATCAGCCCAAGCCAGCCTGCTGCTGAAAGCTCGCTTACGAAACTACAGCCGTGGAGGGGAAGGTTTGCTCAGTCAGCAGGGTACCAGATCTTGGATGTGTGTAGGACTGTTACTTCACCTGCTGCTGTTGCTTATACAGGTTCCGTTCTTCAGTTTCTCTTTTTCAGTTCTCATTTGGCACTGTATTTTTTTTTTTTTTTGAAAGATATTCAAAGCTCATTCTGTTTCTCCCCACCAGTTCATATACGTCTCTGCAAATTCAAAAAAGGCAGCTTTAGCCCTATCCTTCTGACCTTGTTTGTGCATTTAATTCCTATGTCATACACAGTATAAAATATAGCAGAGGTTTTTATGGTAGTTGTGATATTTTTCAAAGCTGTTAATGTACTTGTGGAAAGCAAGCTAACTTGTGCTTATTTTTATATGCTGGCAGCATATTCTAGAATGGTCTGTGCCAATTAAATTCTTTGGCTTCCATGCTTCGAACTACTGCAGCAGCTAATCTTTTTGCACAATCATTGTAGAAGCAAGATATTAGAGGAGTTTGCAAGGTAACGTGATTTTGTGAAGGCAGTGTTACCATTATGTAATGCAAGAAATGCTAGATAACAGGTTTTTTGTGAAGACAGAGGCACCCTGTGTCTTGGTCCCAAGAAACTAGGCTTTTGTGCAGATTTGGAATATTGAACTGTTCCTGTTTTCTTAAGTGAAATAAATTGCATGTAGAAAGTTATGTTTGCTGTATCAGATCTACATTGCAGAAGTTATTTTGGATGACTGACTGATAGTACACCTGACATTTAGTAATTCATTACAACCACCTATACAGTCACTTTGAAGTGTACTGTATACAGCTACATAGAACAAGCGTGAACGTTTTTGCTCAGATTCTGTTTCAGACTAAGTATTTGCCAGCTAAGCATGCTCTTGATCAACAGGATTCCTTCTGTTCCAAAGTTGAAAAGTAAGGCTGCTGATTAGCTGAGCTGAACTACAAGTGTCAAACATCAGACTCGCTTAATTCTTTTGCAAAACCTTCAGTTGGAAAGGTGTTTGTGCCCCATGGGACAGGTCTGTAGAGTTGCTGTCCTTAGAAATGCAGCTATCTTACAGAACTAGTTTGATTTTTGTTGAATGTAAAGTCACTTAACACCTCAAAGTATAGATGCATCCGTGTCCTTGGGTGTTTTTGTAAGGATTCCTTTTTTAATTCTCTGAGATAAAGCCATACTGAGGTACTGTCTCTTTGGAATGGCAATTTCTGTGCATAAATAGTCACTGCTCAGGTGCAGATTTTTTTCACATCAGTGCCTAAAAGCAGTAAATGGTAGAACTGGGTATTATGACAGTACTTTATAAGCGAGGTAGCTTCCATGCAAGTGTTTCAAGTATTAGTTTTCATGTGCTCACGTTAAAAACGGCACTCAGTTTGCTTTACCTAACAAATTGTGGGGGTGGTTATGCTGACTTTTGTACTTAACCCTTTGCTGTTGTAGGTTTCTTGGGCATTTGTATGCAGCAGAAGCTCTCATCTCTCTAGACAGAATATCTGATGCTATCACTCACTTGAACCCCGAGAACGTCACTGATGTTTCCCTTGGGATCTCTTCAAATGAGCAGGATCAAGGTTAATGAATCCACACTTCATTAGAACTGGTTATGCTTTCAGCTGCCCTCCTGCTGTAACTTTCTATATAGAAATATAATGATGATGAAGACATTTTCTTTTAAGACTGTAGGTTGTTGGGGAGGGGGGGATGTTTATGTTTTTGTTCTTGTGTTTTTGTTTTTCTGGCTTTAGTTCCTACTTCGGTTTCTTTTGCATGTTTGTCATTCCTTTGAAGTGGCTAACTGTCACATAAATAGAACTTTATATTGTAGCATTCTGGCTTGTTTGAAGGTAACTCTTGAAAGCTGCTTCTGTTAAATGTGCAATTATGGTTAAATTTGGGCTTCATACCTTCTCTTCCAACTGTTTAGTCTCTAAACCAAGCTTTGGAGTACCAGCGAAGTCTACTTCCTGCATTTGGTGAGAGAGAGGAGTGGGGAGAACTTCGTTAATCTGTATCTTAATCTTCTTGCAGTACTTCCAGTTGGGAGTGTGTATTTTGTAACAGAAAAATACTTCAGAGCCCATCACTATAGTTAAGTCTACAGCAGCTCTGATTTCAGTGATACGTCTGCGGTTTAAACTTCACTGTACTCATCTGCAAATCTAAAAGCAAAACGTTAAAGACAGGAAGTCATAAATGGTGTAAGCTCTTGAGCAAACTGATATGTTTCTTTCATGAAGAAAGAAGCAAATTTGTATCTTTTAAAGTTTATTACAAAATAATACAAAAAAACCTCATGGAACATGATGGTGTTTGTGGGTTTTTTTTCTTTGTAGGGTCTGACAAAGGAGAGAACGAGGCAATGGAATCTTGTAAGTACCAGCTGCCATATTCAGCAGAGTACAGGAACTTGGCCAGTTTGGAATAAAAATGTAAGGAAAAAAAAAAATAATTTTTTTTTTTTCTTGCAGCTGGCAAGCAGACCCCACAGTGTTATCCTAGTTCGGTCACATCTGCACGAACAATGATGTTGTTTAACCTTGGAAGTGCTTACTGCTTGAGGAGTGAATATGATAAAGCTCGGAAGTGTCTTCATCAGGTATGGAAAACAAGACAGCTTTAGGGACAAATGTGCTTCCTTCAAAGTGCCATTTAGATCACAGCAAATCCTGGTGACTTCATCGCCCAGACTTACTTGCAGACTTTACTGAGATGCCAGCTCTCTTCTGTCTTTATAAACCAACCTGTATAAGTTACATAAAATAAAGGAAGTCCAAATTTCTTTCTTATGTAAATAGTTCAGTACCACTATGCAAAGCTTTTTTTTTTTTTTCCCCTAAATCGTATCAAAACAGTGGAATATGACAAGGAAGCCATTTCACTTTTTATAAGTTTGTGTTTGTTTTGGGTTTTTTTTTTCTAAATGGCCCAGTAGTAATTGTTATATTTCAGAGGAGAAAGTTCTTGAGGGCCTTGAGTTTACTTCTCTCTAATCAGTTAATAACTCATCACCTTTAGGACTGTGAGAACAAACTACAATTCTGCTGGAGGACTGTTTCTTACCTAACTCTTGCCCCAGGAATTCTCAAGCACTGCTTTTGAAATGTTCCATCTACACTTGGCCGGTGTAATTCGGTCCTTCTTACAGCTGGGACCAATCTCTTTCAATGATAATGTTTGTCCCTCTTTGCATCCATTCCTCTCTGTCAGGAAGACTAATCAAATGCATTGTCAGTCTGCAAACTGAAACAGTGGTCCTCCAAATTACTTCATAATAGTTGTATAGGTGAACAGGTTCAACTTCTGTGAAGTTCTCAACCGTTAATGACGGTTGTCTTGCACTTTTTCCTTCTGAGGCCTCTTAGGGTTGGGCAGATGTCTGCTCTTGGGCTCTGTAGCACGTATGTAAAGCCTAAAGGAGCGTAAGACTATCGGTGGATATAAAATATAGTAGGTCTCTGCATCTACAACAAATCCAGTGCTTTTGGGAAGCCTCACACATTAATTATTTTGTATGCCCACATTAATTATTCTGTGTGTGCAGTTACACTGTATGAGGGGGAGCAATGTAGAGCACATATCCTTGACTGAAATGAGATGCATGGCTCCCATGGCTAGTTGGGCCCCGCTGAGCAACAGAACAAAGGCCAGACAAGTATTATGAAGTGTTTAACGAGTGAGATTCCAGCTTTATTTGCTGAAATGCTGAGGCATTTGAGTTAATTGCTGAAAACTGCTTGTTAAGGGAGCTTTAAAATTGGATAATTACCAGTTGTCCATTCTGAAGAGCACCTGAGAAAGACTTCCTAAACAACAAAACTCACATGGTGGTTCAGAGTTCCTGAGCCAGAGTGGTCCAGCAGGTCAGGGCCAGGGTGCTTGCAGAGACTAACCTTTGCACAAAGGGAGAAGGCAGGCACTGAGGAATGGGGTATTTCCAGAACTTGGCTGTGGTGGGTTTTTTGGGGAGGGGCAGTTTGGGTTTGTTTTTTTGTTTGGTGGTGTGTTGGGGATTTTTGTTTGGTTGTGGTTTTGTGGTGTGGTTTTTTGGGTTTTTTTGGTTTTTTAAGGACTAAGGGATTTGCTTTGCATTTCTGTCCTCCTAATTCTCATGTTCCCTACTTCCTACCATACCATAAGGAGAGTTTGGATTCTGGACTATGGGGTGCAGATTATAGGGGGATGAGAAGGATCCTCTGTTATTAGTGGTCAAACTGTGTCCCCAGTATGAGCTCCTGGTGAGATCAGGTCTGTCAGGAGCTGTTCGCTCCCTCTCTGTCAGAAGCATAGACCCCATGTTACTACTGGGTGTTGAATCTTGAACTGTCAGATGTGAAACACTGAGCAGAATGGTTTCTTCGTGGTTTAGTGGATGGCCAGATCAGCTGATTTTTATTTAGCTTGTTAACTAGGTGGTTTCTTCTGAGGGAGCATCTCCTCCATCTGTTTCTTGTAAAAAGGTGCAGATACCTGGTTGTGGTACCTGGCATCCCTGTTGTAAATCATCTTCTTGTGCCTGTTTTCGATACAGAATCAGTCCTGTTACCTTGTCATCATTTGTGCAGATGTGTCCTTTCTCACAAAATGGATTTAATTGTACAAACTTATAGAGACAAATGTGCATTTTTCCTGCCCCCTCTGTACTGGGCACTTACAGAAAAGGTGGACTTGCAGGATTCAGTCTTACTCAGATCATGGGAGTCATCCTTGTACTAGGGTTATCAAATTTTCACATTTGAGATGTAGTTGAAAACAGTAAGTTTCAGAGGTTGGGACAGAAATTCTTTCCTACTTACCATTTTTCTTTCTATTCATGGCTGGGCATTACCATGCAGAACCACTGGTGTGGTACTTAAATACCAGTATGATGATGATATTCAGTGACCTTGGAAGAGGGAAGGCAAAGGATAAGGAGGAGGGAAATAATATTTTCCTTTCAAAGGCCTGGTAGTCTGTTTGGGGTTTTTTTGGTTTGTTTGGTTCCCCCCCCCCCCCCCCCCTTTTTTTTTCCCTTCTTACTTTTTCCACCCCGTTCACACTAAGATTTGAAAGTGCAGAGGGCCCTTCTGTTTGAACTGAAGGGAATGAGAAGCAGAGTCTGGTGATATACGGTGTGATTCTGGGTGTAGAAGCTGGTGAGACAGAAAGCAGGGACCTGTCTGGGATGTCTGGAGGCAGTTCTGCAGAGCTGCGGTGTTCTGGAGGCTCTTGGCTCAGGACACCTCTCAGGGGAAGCACAGGGACCTTCAAGCCAAATAAAATCAATAGCATGTACCCGGTGTGCTGTAGATCAAGAGCGGGGGGTTGGATCTGGAGCTAGTGTAGAAGACAGCTTCATTGACTTCATAGCTGACTAATATTTGTATGTGGAAAGCTAATGAATGATCCTTGTGAACTTTGTATTCTGAACTTTGGAGCAGTGGAGGTTACCTTCTTCACCTGTCATCTCACCAGAAAAACACAGTAGATTGGCCCAAGAATCGCAGACTCGTATTAGCATAAGTACACAGCAGATGGTGCTGCTAATTAGTGCGAAACAATCTTGCAAGGCAGATAATATTTCAGTCTCTTCTTGCATGCATAAACCTAATACAGTGTATTAGTTTGAAAAACCTTATCTTAGTTTCAGAATTGTTATTTGGTTTTGCTGGCTAAGGTGATGGTAGTAGTCATGTCAAGAGGTGCTTTCTCTGAGCTAGATGTATTTCTCAAGCACTTCCTCTCCCCACCCCTTTTTTCTTTTTCAATAAGGCTGCTTCGTTGATCCACCCCAAAGAGATCCCTCCAGAGGCTATTCTGCTGGCTGTATATCTTGAATTACAGAATGGTAAGGAATTGAACTTTTTTCCCCAACATTAAAATCCCTAATTTAACATGTAAGCTGCAATGTTGAATCTAATTTGGTATTTTTAACATTTTGGATTTTTCCTTGAAGCTTACAGCTAGCCCTCATAGGCAAAATGTTAAAGCAGATTCTTGAGTTTTGAAATGTTCTGTCGACCTAGGTTTGGGATACAAGGGGAGGAGGGCAGTAGTCATCATTCACAGTCTTCATAGAGTTGTGCCAGTATTTTGAACGGCACCCTTTTGGCCCTGTCTCCCTTTTACTCTGCTAGGGACCCATGGATCCACACCTTCATTTCTGCTGCTTATTGCCGTTCTGTTCTCACACATTCCAGACTTCCTAAACCTTCATCTTCTGAGCTGAAACCTTCTATACTTTGTGCAGAAACTGGCAGCCTTGGATAGGCTCAGTAAAACCCTTGATGAGGTTTATACTCTAAAGAGGGCTTTGACAAAGCTTTTCTTTAAAAGACAACTGCAATCCAAGTTTCCCAAAGAGAAGCCATGGCAAGGGCTATGTAGCAAGTACTGTAACAAATCTTGTAATACGGGTAACTCTCTCTTCCAAAATCCTTCCTTTTGAAGGTTCACTGTGTTTGCATGGAGAAAAAAACCTCTACATAATGGGAAACTGGAAAGATTGCACTTGAATTCTGCAGTGCGAGCAGGCTGGTGCAGCTGCTGCACCATTGAAGCTGTCGTGGTTGCGGAGCTGTGCCCCTTGGGGCTTCATATCCGAGTGTTGTGAAACGTCCAGTGTGCTTGTTCCCCTTCGGCTGTCTTGCCGGCAGAGGGCTCGAGCATTTGTATTCAGAATTGTGACTTCTACAAAGCTTTTCTTACAAAGATGTTTGTAAGTTGGAATTTTGGAAACCTTTCTTTCTGCAACAAAGTGGCACAGAGCAGAAGAGAGCAGGAAGTGGGATTTATGTCTCTCACACCCTTCTAAGTATATAACCAAAGGGAGCTAAAAGTGGGGGGTTGGGCCTATAAATGCCAACAAAGTGGTGCATCTCTTCTGAGCCTAAAACTTTAGTGAAAGAAAAGTATTCGGTAAGAGGGATAAATGTTCTTTTCAGAACTTAGTGGGGTTTCTCCTATAATTTTATAGGTTTAATTTTTCACAATAATTAATTTTTCCATTTATATTGGTATTTATTTGAAGGGCCATGCATGCAGTTGAAAATCAGATTTCTTTTGTTTTAAAACCATGTTTTATATAACGCCCTTGCCATTTGCATTCCAATCTGTAATGTCACATTGCGAGGGCATTTTGTGTGAGAGGCAGAGTCTTGCTGTGCGGATGGGAGAGAGAAGAGTTGCCCTTCAGGAATTTAGAAGGTGCTGTGGCATCTTCCAGCTCTGAGATAAAAGCTGAATGTCTCCAGCTAAGAACAGGTAGAATCAAGCAAAAATAAGTCATACAAAGGTACTACTTTTTTTTTTTTTTTTCTTTTTTTTAACCAAAGGTTCTCTTGTAGGTAACACGCAGTTGGCGCTGCAGATCATCAAGAGAAACCAGCTTCTCCCTTCTGTGAAAACGCTCTCCGACATGCGGAAGAAGCCTGTTTTTCAGCCAGTCCACTCAATCCAGCCCATTCAGATGCCAGCTTTCACCACCGTTCAAAGGAAGTGAGGTTGTGCTCCAACCTGCTGCTGCCCTGCCCATGAGGGCTTGGGATTTTGTATATTTTTTTAACCTAGGACACCTGCATACCCCAATTGCTGGAGTGTGTTCATTTATGTAAATTTTTAATAAAACATGTAAACAAAAAGGCAGGCTTGGAGGTGTTTGTAAAGGTTATTTCATAAAGGAAGAGAAGAAAATCTGTCTTGAAGGTGAGTGGCAGTTTACTTCCTTACCAGAAAGGTTAACCAAGTGAGTGTCAGCTCTTTTTGAAGAGAATAGAGGGGAGGGAAGTGACTGGCAGGAGAATACCCAGTACCTGAACTGAAGTCCTAAAAAGGAGGGGAGATGTTGTGCAGTATAGGGTCTGGGGCTGCTGTGTTTTGACGTGGATGAGCTCTCGTTTTGTATGCCTTGAAGAAGAGGGTTTTGCCCAACTTTTTGCTACATTCCTGTAGCGGCTGTAGTTGAAACTGCCCCTTCAGGCATATGGGTGAGCGCATGGGTGCCCCCCTCCCTGCCCAAGTTCCCCATGGTTATCATCTTTTACTATTTTAAGTAAGTATGAATACCACAGCTTGTGTTAACAGGACAAGACCCTGGCCCCCAGTGGTAGCAGCATCTTTCAAATAACCTTTCTCTCCTCCTTAAAACTAGCAGCTGGGCTGCAAGGGTTAGCAAGTTGCAGGTGCTAAGTGGTTGTGTTGCACTGCCATAAGGCTGCCAAGCAGTAGTGCCTTGGTATGTGTTTGTAGAGCAGTAGTAAAAGCCACCCCCTGCAAGAAAAAAGCCCCTTTGGCATTTGCATGGTCATGATGGCAGCACCTTAGTGTGAGGGAGAGTGAGCTGGTGCTGACTGAGCCTTGGGACCAGGGTGCATCTGCTGCCTCATAATGTGCT
>NW_009259063.1:2883682-2896660 GCF_000687185.1 Egretta garzetta
GTGGGTAGTGGTGACGAGGGCAATTGTTACAGCAGGCAGTGGCTGCTCTGAGGGGACTGGTGCTGAGGAATGTGTGCTTTAGCTGGGTGGAGGTTGGTTGTGTTGGGTTTTTTATTATTATTATGTTTGGGTGGTTTGGGTTTTTTTTTCTTCTCCCTGATTTGTCCGTTGTCCTTAAGAAAGGTGTAATGGTGCAGGTACAGTAGAAGAATGCCTATTTGTAAGAAAAAGGATTTGGGGGTAGGGTGGGCAGGTGGTTGGGGGTTTTTTTGTTTTTTTTTTTTGGGTGGAGGTTGGTTGTGTTGGGTTTTTTATTATTATTATGTTTGGGTGGTTTGGGTTTTTTTTTCTTCTCCCTGATTTGTCCGTTGTCCTTAAGAAAGGTGTAATGGTGCAGGTACAGTAGAAGAATGCCTATTTGTAAGAAAAAGGATTTGGGGGTAGGGTGGGCAGGTGGTTGGGGGTTTTTTTGTTTTTTTTTTTTTTATTTTTTTGAAACATTTTGTGCACTTTAAAGAACACCTCTTTCAAAAACTTTTGCTCAAGCCAAGAGGCTGTAAGCTAGCAGCAGCATAAGCAAGAATGCTGCTTACTGATTGTGAGAATAGGCAAAGAGCTGAGCCACGCTGCCTTGGGACTTAATCCAGGCATAAGTTAATCAGAGCCCAGCACAGAACATCACATCTCTCCTCACTTCCCCTCCCTGGCCATTTTGTGTCCTTTCAGCTATTCTGAGACTTTGCCCAGCTAATCTCCAGGGTAGAGCTGGGCTAACACCTTATCTTCCTGCACTGCTGGCCTTGTACTTTGCCTCCAGCCCCCACCAGGAAGGTCAAGCTGCTGAGCGGCCACCTGAGCTGCAGGGCCTGCTCTCAGTAACCCAAGCATGAGGTAGCGCAGATGTCCTGGGTTTGCCCCCAAGATCTTGAACAAACAAGCCACAACCGCCAGCAGAGGAACAGTAAGTTTATTAAACAATGTGCAAAGGTGTAGGAAGCAGCCACGCGTGGGTCCTCACAGCAGGAAGCTAGCCCTCACGGAGCAGGACCACAGGGAGCTTGAGAACGGCTACCGTCCCTCTTCCGCAAGCGACCTGGCTTCACTGCTTTCCAAGGCTTTCAGAGTAATGACCCAGTAGCCAACTTTTCCAACAACTTTTATATGGCTGTAGGGGTCCTCAGGTAGGGGCAAGAAGCTTGGAAGTATTAGGAATAAAAAAAATAAATAAATTATTAAAAAAAAAAAATCGGGAAAAAGGGTATAGAGATCACCTTTCTGAAAGAAGGGAGAAAGGGAGCCAATGCCTCCCCCCTGTCAAAGTGGACTGACCGATTCAACACAAAAAGGTTAAAGATGCTCCCTGTATGGTCCAGGGTCCTGAATAGAGAAGATTCTTCTCTGCCCTTCCCCACCCCCCCAGGAATGCGGGGCATTCACATGCAAAGGACACCAATGCCTCGCTCCAGCGGTGCCCAGATCCCCCCCGAGGCACCCAGCACTCCCCTCAGCGCTCCCTGAAGGATGGGGTTACCCAGTTGTTCCCCAGACACCCCACATCTCACCCCAGCTGCCTTTGCATTCAGCCCCAGCGCTCCCCAGCTTTTAGGCTCAGAGAGCGAAGCAGCAAAGGCCAAGGAGGCTGCCCTGTGGTAAGAGCAGTGGGAGCAGCAGCAGCACAGGCTGGGCTGTGGGTTAAGTTTGTAAAGTCAGTAACGCTTACTATTTTGGTTTGCCCCTCTGCTCCTGCCTTCCCCTTGCCTCCAGGATCTCACCCAGGCATCAGGCTGCACTCCCTTTTTCCCCAGGCACCCTAAGTGGGGGCACCCCCGCTGCTATCTCAGCCTCCTGGCCCACATGCTGACACAGCCTACAGGTTTTGGCAAAGAAGTGGGTGACAGTGACCATGGCCATGGTGCAAAAACGGTGCAGCGCTTGCTCAGCAGCGCCCAGGGCCATGGGCTCAGTGAGCCTCCAGGTTCTGGCTGCCTTCAAGGAGAAGCCAAGGGAATACAGACACAGAGAACCACACAAATCTGGCAGTCTTGAAACTCACCTGAGCAGCCTTACCCCCTCCTTCACAGGGTCTTCTCCCTCCCTCCTTTTCAACTCGAAGCGATCTCTGTACTGCTGACACACTGCCAAGCTGCTCCAGCGGGAAGAGCGAGCGACAGTCAAGGATTTTGATGGATAGAGCACAGCAAGGTGCCGAGCAGTCCTGCAGGGGTAGCGCAGCTGGGGCCAGAAAGCAGCTCAGCTTTGAAGAGCTTAGCGCAGTCAGCACGTTCAGAGACTGGAATCCACCCCCATTTCTACCCCTGCTGGGAATTCAGCCAGTGGCCTTAATTCCCAAGCCTTACTTGCCAAAGAGCATCTTCCCCGCACTCACCACTTCTTTTCAAACCTTTTCCAAAGCAGTAAGGAAAAAGAGCACCTTTTCTGCTTAACCCAGCTGACCCTGGCAGTCTGCTCTGCAAGACGCCAGATATGCTATTAAACCTCCTGGTGGCTTTGCTTTAGGCTACCACTCAGCAAAAAGCATTACTTTCACAGCTGCAAGGGTAAAGAAACAGAAACCTAGAAGTGGACCTAACAAGGTTAGGTCCTAAACCAGGAACACTCTGGCAAAATAGTGGGAAAACTGCATGGAGTACAGGTGGTAAGTCCAGTATGAAAGCCATTTCCTCCAGTGATGACAGGGAGACTTTTTTTTAACAGACCAGACAACTAAGTTTAACACTGCATAAAAACCTTTTTTTTTTTTTTTTAAACACACTTTTCCATAGCACCCCAACATTTCTCCTCTCTCCTTTCAAAGCAGGTGCCTTTGGTCAAAGTTCTCAGTAATCATCACCTAGAGGTAGCCGGGGGTCAAATTCAGGCAAGAGGTTTTTGGGTTTTGTTCTAGTTGGTTGGTTGCTTGGTTTTTGGTGGTCTGTTTTGTTTTGTTTTTTTCTTCCCTCATTCTAACACAAGAGAAGGCTTTGGCTTGGCAGTACAGAAACACACGCACACAGATTTGCCATGAAAAAAACTCCTCACATTTATTTGATTAAACAAAAATAAAATAAACTGCATAGGAACATTTTAAAGTCCAGAGAGACACTGACTTTGTTTTAAGGCTGCCAGTAGCTGATACATCGTCTCCTTGCTACATCCTTCAGCCTTCCCTATGGACCACAAAGATACATTCAGAAGCCTCCATTAACACAAGGGTTCTAACATTTTGCTCACTTATTCTACGTAAAAGTTTGCACATAACCTGTCATGCTTTCTTCTCTGTGGTACTCAACATTCGACATCTAAAAAATGTCACTTTTTGTCCAAGTAGAAATGTGATGCCCTTTTTGGAGCACGGAAGTTCTTGTCACAGCCTGTTTCGTTATCAATTAGATATAAAAGCTCTGAGCAGCTCATTAAAAGCAGAGCACTGTCTGTCCTGCTGCGACATTTTTATTATTATTAGGAGAGCAGCACAATTAATCACTAAATTAGAAGAGAAACAGCTGCAAAAGAAGGGGAAACTACAAAACCAAACAGCTCAAGATGCCCAACATCCAAGGACTGACAAAATAATTCTGGATCCCGATGCAAACCTGCACCAAGGCAACGCTGCTTATAGCCGGGTAGTGAAGCTTTGCAAGATGGGGCCACGCGTCTACAGCCAATTAAATGAGGGGAGAAAAATGCGTGTTTGTGACATCAGTTTCACGTGGATGACCTCCATTTTGCTCAAGGCTTCCAATTTCTACTTGACTTAACTTGCAGGCATGTGCTCAACGCCCTCGCTACTCCAACGAATTGTGCACGAACCAAGGGGCGCATGACAGGTAATGCACAGTACAAACAAGAGCCACGTACAGCAAGGAACCCCCACCAACGCAGGTGACTAAGCACACCTTACAAACTAGTTAAAAACCTTTTAGTTGTTTTAGGAAAGAAACTAAAAACAAAACCCAGAAACAGACATCTCTCCCTCTGAAGGAAAAACTACTATGTTGTCTGAAAAGTACTCTACAAACCTATAAAGGGACTTTTTTTTTTTTTTTTTTTTTTTAAACTAGTCTGGTCGTTCAAAAGGAAGTCACTTAACTACATCACTACACAGACACTTAACATTCAGTCAGTAAGGCTCTACGAAAAGAGCTTAAAAAATTATCTACCTGAGTTTGTAAGTTGATACAATCATTAATAGAAGGTCTAAGACCATGCAGGTATACAAAGCATTTTTAGAACCATTATTGGTTAAACAATGATGGAAAAAAAGATGCCAGTCTGGCTCGTTAACCCGTAAGATCACTTAGAGACATCAATGTACATTTTCCACCATAACATTTACCAAACCCAACACAGCCTATCGTTATTAGGGGTCTCCTGTACCCACTTCTGTCACCCCCTAATATGAACAGGGGAGGAAAAAAGATTTTTTTTTTTTTTCAATATAGTAATCTGAAAATGTGCTTCTGCAACTTTACTCCACAGGGAAAACAAGGGGCACGTTGCATGTCGCTATTAAAGTTGCATAAAACCCCAACGTACTGGTTTTAAGCTGCCTCTCCTGAGAATGTCTGAACCTAAACTGCCCTCCAGGAATAGGAACTTGGTTGCTTTGTCATGGTGGAAAAAAATCCCATTGAGTCACAAAAGCTACTAATACAATCACCAAGTCAAAAAAAAATGAGGATCTTATTCCCTTCAAGCATTTGGTATAGCGTGTTTACAGCGATCGTAACATTAGTCTTTCCAACAGGACAGATTTGTAGGCATGCATAAGTTTTTCTCTTGTAGAGAGAAGACCTAAAGGTCTTACAGTCATAAGAACACTGCAAATGACCATGAAGTATGTCATGTCAGCTAGTAGTGTCATAATACTGAAAGACATTTACATTTCCATACTTTGTAGTGAAAACAGAACAAACTCAAAAGCGTTTCGGGTATCTCAGTCCAGTTTGCCTGAACTTTTGGTTTTATGTACAGATTTTCTAGCAAGGGCAGCTTAATATTTCCATGGGCAGGCAGCAAAGCAAACCAAAAGCAAGCAGTCACCACATGGTACACACTTAGTATCTCTGTTTCAATTAAAATGCTTGTCCAACAGGCAGGATGAATCCTTTCCCCAGGCAGATTCTCAGTGATTTCTCAAACCTGTCTGACGCTAAATTGAGGTAGATTATTTACTTCTGCAAAGTGAGGTAGAACTTCAAGAAAGATACAGTGGCATCTCTAGTTGTGCATTTTGTACCACAGCAAACTGGGTTTCAAACTCCCAAGGACTCAAAGACCAAAGGTACAATATTTGTCTAACGCAAGTACCAGTGTTCGTTTTTTATACAGCTCCAAACTGTTTGTCTAAATATCTCTACTTTTAAATACCCTATTACCTTTTGGCACCATTTGGCTTACACTCCTTTAAAAAAATAAACAAAACACTTTGGCACAATATTTTTTTTTTTTTTTTAAACCAGAACTGAACAAAGAAAGCTTATGATCAAAGTTATGGCAAGATAAGCCTATAAGCCTGCTCTCTTCAGAGATTAATTTTGGTTTAACTGTAACATAACAGACCGGGCCCATTTTCCTGCAATTTCCTTGCTCTTCTTTCTCCCAACTTGATTACGTCTGCATTAATTTTCAGGTGTTGTCATCCTTCCTTTGCTTTCTTTACAAGTCTAAGGTTTATGGGCTTCCTTAAATAAGTTATATTTAAAAGGTACTAAAAGAAAAAGGAGTGGATTATCTGAAGGACCTCCATTACCGAGTACTGAGTCTGCTTCAGTTTGCTACTGAAGTTCCTGCTTAAACAGTTCTGAGAAAGGACAAAGATGGCTTCATAGGCTGAACCCAAACCAGCCATACTGGCTGCTGCTAACATTTTGTCAAGCAAAAACTTTACCGAGAGCCACTGGCTTAACCTGGCATAGTGAAATTCCTTTGGGAGTTCTAGTAGACAGGTCTGCCACCCACATCTGTGGTTCCCCAGTGTCAGAGCTAAGAGAAAGAGGCACAAGCTCACCTCGCCCCCCTCCAGGCCGTCTCCATTAGTTCAGAAGATTACTCTGAACGCTTGTGCAGTTTGCAATCCAGCTTCAAAGCTCTGCTTTTTCTCTCTGCACCGTGTGTATTATGAAACTGGGGCATTAACCTGAGAACGTGCATAGCCTGAGAACATGCATGGAAAAACAGAGCAAGGTTTGAATCTCATTACTTTTTAAAAGCCCCTATGGGGCATTTGATGTTGGCATTGTATATTATCGCTACTTATTTTCATTGCATATAAAACACTCCTTTTTATAAGCTACACTACCACTTTTCAATGAGACCAAGTGTGCTTAGCACTATCTATGACAAAGATAAGGAATTATTTGGGGTAGCTAATTAGTAGTGTTTTTAAAACGAAAAAGCTCCCCAACACGTGAGGTCAAGCATTTGAGGTTTGGTCTGTAAGCAAATCCCACTGAATTAGACAGCAACTTCGAAAGAGTTAAAGTCATTCCTCTTCCTGACAGAGCTGGACCGGGGGGTTTGTGCAATGGCTCCATACAAAATAGCAAAAGGGCAGCTTCAGTGTCTGTCACCTTCTACGTGGTGCAGGTTGGAGAGGGGCAAAAAGGCTTCTGCAGTTCAACACAATCCCGAATGCACACTTAACTTTTATTTTAATGCCTGGAAAACAACTCCCTTCTAGTCCTAGAGAAGAGGGGAACCCAACAAGCATTAAAGCACAAGAGCATTTCTAGCATACTCCAACACCGTCAGCCACTCCGGTTGAGATCTTAAGAGACGTGGCATTTTTAAGACATGATAGGATAAATTGCAAGGACACTGCAAACTAAACATTAAAGCTTTTAAAACCAGTTTTCTTTGGTATCTAGATCTTGCAGGCTATTCGTTTTCACAGCCCAAGTTGCAAACAATTCTCGGGCCGAATAATACAAGATAAACATGGACATCTGTCACAACCGCAAGGCCACCCCCAAGATGGGAGGCATGTACACAAGCAGAACTTGAAAGAGTTGAAGGTAAACTAGCTTCCTCTCATACCCCTATTTTGAGTGGCCACACAAATTCAATGACAGACATCTGTATAAAAGATTATCCTTTAAAGACTATTTTTAAACCATGCTATCCTAAGGTTAAGCCTAACTGAAACACACTGCTTTGAAGAGTTTGCTTCCTTGAGGCTTTGGCTGAAAGGCAGCACGGTTATTTTATCTTATTTAAGTTAGGTGTTTTTCCTCACCCTTCTTTCAAAAGAGGTTTTGCCATCTCATCAATCTGTCTCTTTCTGGTCCTTTAGTTTAAGCATCCTCTAGGTGGCAGCTGTCTGTCTGCACACATCACCAGGATTTCTACAAAACCCAGAAAGTTAACACTCCTTGGAGGGGAAAAGCAGCAAGAAGGAAAGTGCACCTTGTGATTTCTCACAAACTTGTTGAGAGCCTTTCAATCTCAGGTCACTTTTGTGCATGGTGGCTGGCAGAGAGATGAACCCTTTCCTTGGAGGATGGTTAAGGCTCTTCAGACTTTTTCGTAACAACCATGTTTATGTTTCAGAGGTCTTCTCTTGCGAACAGTAAGGTAAATCCCACGGCATTTCCAAGCCTAAGAGTACAGACACATGAATTTTTCCATCACGGAGAGACAGAAAAGCCCTCTGTTCCCTGCTTTAGCCATTCTTGGTGGCCACCAAAGGCCTTATCCAGAGGGTGAAGCAACAGCTCTGTAGAGATCATATCTGCATTAACATCTAAACTGGAATGCAAGAAATCAAAGAATAAAACCAAATACTTCCAGGGACTCAAAGTCACATTTTGCTAAAGAGATCTCTATTCTCCCCAAAAGTTTCCACTTCTCAGAAAAGCTTTTTATATATCCCCAAAAGGGCTTAACTTCCCCCTGCTTCCAAGCTTTTAAGGATCACATACATTTATTTTACACAGAATTCTTTGGTACTGCCCTGGAAAAAAAGCAGCAAAGTTTCACCTTGATGCAGTTTGCCTTATGCTGGTACTAGTAACTTTTCACTTGGATCTGTAGTAGGAGACTTGCGGAGCCACAGGCTCACCCCACCCTGAAAACTACAGTAAACTTTCTTGAAATTTTCAGTCCAGCTCTTTGGGGAAGCCAGAAGATGAAGAAAAAAACCTTTTTGTCACTGATAAAGAGTTATTGCAATCCTCTTCAAACACAAAAAACTGTTGACTTCTCCAAAACGCACCCTGAATCTCCAAAGCTGTGCTTATTTCTTACTTTCGGAAAAAGGTACCACTTTTGTTTTAACAAATGCATCAAACATTATTCCCTTGAATTCTCTCTACGGGGAGGGGCAAAAAAAGCTAGTCATTTCACAAAAAAAGTAAAGCAAAAGGGTTTGATTTTCCCTGTTTCAACACTCCTTGTAACCTCTTCTGTTATCCAGATCAGGTGTACTGATAAAAGAAACAGTAACTTAGTTTTAAAACTAACTTAGCTTTCAGGTGGAAGGGTAAAAAGAAATACTCAATGACAGGATACATTAAAGGAAGCCTTGCTTTTTTTTTTTATCTAAGCTTTACAACGACCTCTCACTAAGCCACTAAAATGAACAATTTGGTTTAAACTTAAAGAATTTTTGTGCATTTTCATCAGCTTCGCTTTGTGCTGTTGGATTACTGTGTTTCAGAAAAAAATACACAGAAATGCCAAAAAGATGCAAAACTTGCTCTTCCCGGCGAGTGAATCCCACTCACTTTCGCAAAAAACGTTCAAAGTCATCTGGGAAAAAGACGCTGTGCTCACCAGTAAATCAAACACACTGAGGTATAAAAAGGAGAACAGGAAAAAGTTCTCTGCTGCAGCAGCAATTCAAAACAAAACAATAACAAAAACATCCCCCCCCTCCCATGTCCCCACCCACAGAACTGCAGTATGGTCAAGAACACAAATTCTCTACGAACACCTACTACCATTTTCTCCATTAAAAAAGTTACATAGAGCCTTTTTTCTTTCTTTTTTTTGGCTTAGTCTACAGAACTCACCACACAAACCACCTAATGTGCACAGCAACAACTTGTTTGTGCCTGAAACCCCGTCGGGGGGGCGGGGGGGAAAGAGGTAAAACGTTCTGAACTGCGAGTGTGTGGGGATGGGGAAGGGGCGAGAAACCGGGGAGGGAAAGGAGGACAATGAGGTAGATAGAATTTAACTTTACAGGCTCACTCCCTGCAGAAAAGATAAGTACATTCATCTGTAAAAAAATTAAAGATGAGGTAGGTTTGAATTAACGTTGTATTTTTTCATTTTCTCTTAGAAGAATTTCCCTGAGACAGTTTCTTCCCAATTCAAACACAGATTAGAAGACGAGAATTCGATTGTTTCCAAAGTCGACCACAACAATCATGCCATCAGGGGTGACGGCTATACCTGAAGGACGGTCCATCTGACCAAAGCCGCTTCCCTGAGTGCCAAACTTGCATAAAAAGCTACCATTTGACTCGAATATCTGCACCCGGTGGTTCCTGGAATCGGCCACGATGATGCGCCCCTCTTGATCGACCGCCACTCCCTGCGGGCGCAGGAACTGGCCGTTCCCGGTGCCCTCCGAGCCCAGAAAGCGTGCTGACTGGCAATCTGGATGGATGACCAGAAGGCGATGGTTGTTGAAGTCTGTCACTACCAAGTGGCCCTCGTGATTGAAAGTCACACCTCTGGGGGAATCAAAGTGCTTCCAGAGTGCCCCTTCGAAGCCATACTTGTTGAGAAACACGCCGTCGGGCCCGAACAGCTGAACACGATGGTTCCTTGTATCAGAGACCAGGATCTTGCCTTCTGCATTGACAGCCACATCCCATGGGTAGTTGAATTGCCCGTTCTTTGTTCCTTTCTCCCCAAACTTCAGAATGAACTGCCCCTCAAATGTGAAGATCTGGATGCGATGATTGTCCTTGTCAGCCACAACGATCCTACGCGAGATGTCACAGGCCACGCCGGCAGGGCGATCGAACTGGCCCGGCCGGGAGCCCAGCGTGCCAAACTTGTGATGGAAGGTCCCGCACGGTTTGAACACCTGGATGCGGTTGTTACTGCGGTCAGCAACAATGATGTAGCCTTCTTTGTCTACGCTAACCCCCCAGGGGCGGCAGAGTTTGCCGTCGCTGTCTCCCTCGCTGCCGAAGGAGAGCCCCGGCAGCCCGATGCCTATGTAGCTGCGCCCAGATTTCACCACAACTTTGAAGGGGCTGTTCTCAATGTGTTGGTTGCACATCATCACGGATACCAGGTGTTCTCCCTCTAGCTGTGGACGGTAGCTGACCAGGTAGGTCCCATTCTGCTGATCACTGACATCTGCCCCGAAAAGGTTTCCATCTGGGCCCATCACCACTGCAGAGATCATGTCACCTCCTGAAAGGCGAGGCTCACCATCATGGTCATAGCCTATCACTGTGAAAGAGGCCACTTTGCCCTGCAGCGCACGCTTGAGGCCTTCCCCAGTGGCTTTGGTCAGAGGAGCAAAAGCCCCACTGCTGACAAAGCCCATTGATTTAATGGCCATGTACAATGCCTGGTCAGGGGGAGTGAACATGATCCTGTCATCTTCCTGTGGCTGGAGAAGGCCTCTCACGTTCTTCAGCTCCTGCACCTGAGCCAACATGCGGTCCCGAGCCAGAAGAATATCCATGGTACGACCCTCCAAAAAAGACCAGCTGAACAGCACTAATGGTGTTGTCCAGCTTATTTAGATTCTGACGTAACTTTTCAACTTGCAAGTAGAGTGACTTAGCCTTGACTTGACGAATCTTTTCCACCTTGGCAGGGACAGGGAGGGAGAGAAAAGCACACTTAATGTCACGAAAGACAACCTGTAATGCAGAAACATTTCCTAATGCCGCTCTTCTACATAAAAACCGTTTGCGCAGTTGTTGCCGCATGTTGACACAGAACAAGCCTCCAAAAGGCTGTGATGTAGAGAAGCAGAAATGAGGACAAGTAACTATTTATTCAAATTCAGGATTATTATTCTCTCCCATCCTCCAGCCAAAAATCATACATTCTCACTCTGCAGATCTGCTGCATCAGAGTGCCACTCGAAAGGAAGAGCCACCTGCTTACTAATAATGATTTGCTTCCTCATGATGAATGATTTGCTATTCTCTTTTCACTCTGCAACATACTCAGCAGATCATCCGAAGGTACCTCTTATTTAGACTCCTGGCAGGCCAGAGGTTACTGCAGGCTCTCATGAAAGAGCAGAGGCTGAGGCTTCTCTAACCGGAATTGAGGCCAATTTCAGCAGGTAGGTAGGCTGTGATCACACAAAGCTGAGGCTAGGAGTCAGCATCAGCTAATGCACGTGGGCTCTTGGCATTCCCCTGCCTGCCAGAACTGTTTTCGTGTGACTGGATAACACCAGGCTTCTATCTCCAGGGACTTTTAGGGTCCAATTATTTCAATATTTTCTTGCAAATACTGGCAGTCATGCCGAGCTAGTGCTTTACAACAGGATGCTTTATAATGCAACTTCAAATGAGACAGAAAGTTGCTGCCAGTCCCTGCTTGGGGGACCGAAGCTCAAGCAAAAATAGTTTGTTTGTAACTATTTTATATAAGCCTGTGTTTATCTTTACTTGTGAAAAATCACTTCAGACCATCTGGCGAAGACACCTGCCTTGTAAAACTAACGGAACATGTAATTGCTATATTGTTGCAAAAATACATTTCCTTATGTCTGAATACCTGCTTGGCGGCAGAACAATACCAGCGATGTATTTTAATGAGGGACAACTCACTGTCTGAAGACTCCTTGGTTGTACACTGACTAGATAACAGATGTGCAAATATGCTATTTCATTTCAAGCTAAAGCATACAGGTTTTACCAGACTGTTTAAAAAAAAAAGAAAAGTCAGAGATGCTTCCTCCAACAGATTTCCAAAAGAGATTAGTAATCTCAGGTCTCAGCTTAATCCTTGGCCTCAGCTTCGGTACCCAAAATTATTCACTAACACGCTTCAAATGAGGGCATAATACACTCGGCTTTTTTTGCTAGAATGGTTTTACCACCACCACCACCAAATTCCATTCTTAAAATGAAGTTTTATAACCTGAAGAGAGCTTGCTCAGTGCAGACATTCCAATAAAGTGCATTTATGCAGCCTCTTGGGATACAAACAACTTAGGGGCAGCTCTTACTTCTCCTGTGTTAAGAATACCTCAACAGAGAAGGCTGCCAAGCTTCCTGGGGAAGGCTAACAGTGGAAAGTGAACTCATCTCTCTCAACCCAAGTACCTCAGAAAAAGCAGCTTTAGAAGCACAGTAACTATATAAAGTGCATTTTTAATCTTGCCGCTGACACTTACAAGAAGAACTACAGAAGAACAAACTTCTCTTCTAGGGGATTAGTCTCACTGTAGCTAGAGTAATTTCATACAAGAAAGAGCGGTCATTTTGTTGGCAACAGATATTAAACCAAAAAATTACTGTTCCAATCAACACTGATGGAGAAGAGGCAGGGGAAGAGGTACTTTAGCAGGATGGCACTGCTTCTTGGTAAGAAAACCCGTAACTACATTACCTACTCCAGCAACATACTAAAGAATGTCTTTAAAGCCTCTTTAAACAAGGAGTTTAAAGGCCTTCTCTCCTCCGGTCAGCACAGAGATGTGAGGCATAGCTGCTGACCCAGCAGAGGGAGTGCCCACCCCCTACCTGTGGGGCTGAGCCTGTGCAAGGATACCATAAGTCCCTACAAAAACCCAACCAGTTTCTCAGATTAAAAGATACCTTCAGCACAAAACCAACCAGGGCCAGAATCCATCATCCTGCTACCTACAGAGAAAATTAGTTCACAGTAAACTCTAGTGTTTCAATTTGATTCATTGTTCCTTGGAAGGATAACAGAATCTGACCGCATACTAGTTAAAAAGCATGTTTTCAGTTTGAAAAGGCACTTGTCAGCAGTTCAAACCACAAATGTAAGGTGCATACCTTCCAGAGCAGCTCCCAC
>NW_009259063.1:2896673-2911711 GCF_000687185.1 Egretta garzetta
CCAGGGCCTTCTTATGTCTCGTAGTCACTGCTTTGACTTCAGATTGTACCACCTTCGCTTTCATCTCGACCTGCTCTGCCACGGCCTGGGCCTGTTCAATACTCAGCTGGGGAGGGGAAAAAAAAAAAGACAACATACTTAGGGGCTCAACCAAACCAATTAGAAATGAATCAGAGAACTGCTGCTTACATTTCCCTACGCCTTCAGGTGAAGGCATAAAGTGAAGAGTCTTGGTTTTTTTTCCCAGACCTTCATCCATTTCATACATCAGAGCCTGAAAACGGACATAATTTAATCCATCTATTACATGGAATTCACACCTTCATCATACCATGCACCAACACCACAGGACTAAATCCCTGGATGATTCCAGCAAGCCCTATAAGAAGAGAATCACACAGCAATTCATACTCATGTTTTCCTACATACAGAGAACCCTATTTGCCTTGTCCCTCAAGATGGTTCAGACTGTTGTGTGATGGTTCTGCTTCTAGTAAGAAACGACACTATAGGGAACAGACGGTTTTATCTATGCATCTGAGCTGCACAGAAATACCCCTAACAGAATGTGAAGTTAATAAATTTTAAAATAAAACCCCAAATATTAGATGGCTAACATTAAAAAGCATTCCTATAGTTACTCACATCTTGGATAGAGACCACATTCTTTCCAATATAACCTTGTAATACTGGTAATTTTTAAAACATTCTGTAGCAGTATTCTGCAAACATGCAGAATGCATCTGGAAGGAACATATCTCTTCTCCCCACAAAGAAAAGAACTGTTTCCTTGAAAAACCCTTCCCAAACTGCTCCCAGTTTCACAAAATATTACGGAAAAGGGCATAAAACCAAACAAGATAAAGAGCAGGCAAATCTGAAGGATCACTGTTCCCAATGGAAAAGGTTCAATAACTTCAGTTAACTGAATGTTCTCATCATACAGTGAACCAGCGTTAATATGCAGATGAGGCTGTGAACTTCTAAGAGGTTAAAAAGATACAGTTTATTAGTTACAAAATTCTAGAACAAAATGATGGTATGTGAAGGTTTTTAGCCTAGGTAAGAGAAAGCTCAGGGGGAATCTTATCCATTTATATAAGTACCTGAGGGGAGGGTATGAAGAGGACAGAGCTAGGCTCTTCCCAGTGGTGCCCAGTGACAGGACCAGAGGCAATGGGCACAAACTGAAACACAGGAGGTTCCCTCAAAACATCAGGAAAGGCTTTTTCACTGTGAGGGTCACCAAGCACTGGCACGGGTTGCCCAGAAAGGTTGTGCAGTCTCCATCTTTGGAGATATTCAAAAGCCACCTGGATATGGTCCTAGGCTATTGCCTCCAAGTGGCCCTGCTTGAGCAGGGGGCTTAGACAAGATGACTTCCACGGGTCCCTTGCAACCTCAATCATCCTGTGATTCTGTGACTGTACCACCAAGCATTTCCTTTTTTTCTCTTTTCACAAGTTTAGAACCTCACAGTATTTTATTTCTAGAATTTTAATATTGAGCAACATACAGAAGACATCTAAATCCCTACCAACACGCTACACATGTGACTGTAGCAGCTCGACAAGTTGTTGACAGCTGAGAACATAACTCAAACTCACCTCCGTTTTCCACATTACATACTGAAAGCCATGGAAATAGCCACGGGTTTTTTGTTTGTTTTTTTTTTTTTTAAATATAGCTTTTTAGATAGACTTTAGAGCACCTTTCCCTAACTCTGGTCTGAGGAACTGGTCCATTTCAGAACTTGAGCTGTGTCAGACCAGGCAGCCACAGAATGCTCTGGCAGAAAATATCTTTAATCTTCAGAAATGCAGGCTTGATAAAGTGGGCAAAGATGTAATTTAAGGGCTTTAGTGTACATTCATGGTCTTATGGAAAATATCCGCAGTTTAATTCTGTATATGAGTATGTACCAATCTAAGAACCATCTGATACAACGACCTATGAACTACCCAGTGTGATCCAGCTTTCTCTAGAAAGTCAAACAGGGCTTTTTGTTAACTTTTATGGCATTAGTTGTTAGTATTTTTAGTCTGATCTGGCAAGTTCAACAGCATCTAGTTTACACCAACAGTAGGAATGCTAAAACATAAAACCAGAAGTGTACCGTTACTTGGACATTTTCACTCCAGGTAGTCATTTTAAGACAACTAGTTTGAATTAAATGGTCGGGTGATTAGTCTCTGGAGACCAGATGAAGACAACCGTGAGGAAGTTAAGACAAGGCAATGTTTCTGATCTTTAATCCAAAGAAGTCTCTTGCAAGTTGGCAGAGGAAAACAGGAACGTTACTTGACAGGCCCCCTGCAGCAGAGGCTCAGTAAGGGGACCATGCCTTTCAGCTGTTCCTCCTTCACACAACTCCCAGGTCAGAGTCACCTTCCCTACATTTTTAACGGGGAAGTCTTCAAACTCATGGACAGCCTAAATATCCCACAGTCCCACTGGAGGCAGACCTGACCTGCCTTCACACAAAGCTTATGGCGGACAAATTTGACTCAACAATTCAAGGTGACAGCAAGTGAAAATCTCATTACAACAAGTAGCAAAGCAGACATGAAGTCATAACTGGCCACAGATTAAGGCGTCATGAAAGCCAGTAAGTCTCAGTCCTGGCTGGAAGAGTCCACATCTAAGAATATTGTGCCTCCATCATCTCTATTTGCCATTCCAATACAGAACCAGCTTCTACTGCAGCGAAAAAATTTCTTCTGAAATAGACCTGGATTCTTGAAAACACCCTCCTTCTCTTGCTAAGAGAAACAGGTATCTCCTTGAGTATCCACTCATATTCCAATTCTAGCAAGCATGCCTGTGAAAGCAGGAAAGTCTTGGTTTACTCGTTTGAGCTTTTTGTACAACAGTACCCATTAGGACAGTGATCAGTGTTGCCTCATACCTCACAGCTAAGAGCAATCTTAATTTCCCTCACAATTCTTCACCAAAACCAGAGTCCACATTTCAAGAACTCCCATCATAGCAGGACAGGTATCAGTTCCCTGTGGATGCTGTTGATCTTTCATTTGTAGGAACCAGTTATGGTAGAGCAAGTAACCATAATCAACAGCACAAAAAGTTGTCTACCAACAACTCATGTTATCATCTGGATTTATTTTTACTTGCCCAAGTCTGAACAGCTCCTATCAGTGAAGGATGTCCAAAACACTAAGGCTCTAATAGTGTCCAGGATATTGGCAAAGTTTTGGTCAAATTCACACGATCCTGTGCTCTGCTAGAGCAGCCTAGGAAAGCTGACCAGCACCAAACACACAGCAGCAGGCAGTGCTATGGTGGGGAGGGAACAGCAATAGGCAAGTTATCTATCTGAAGCAAAAGCCAAGAGCTTTAAGTACAACTTTCAGGAGCCTTCTTTACATGGAAATCCCTTGTTCTCTTTGATTAGTGTAAGATATCACAGCTCTGCCATGATAACTCCCTCTTGCTGTTCTGCAGGCATTTCCTGTGCAGAACTTGTCTTCAGAGAGGTCAGCTTCTTCGGAAACATGTTAAGCAGCAGCATTTCTTGTTCTGGTCAGGGACTACACAATCTTTTTAACAACAAATCCTTTTAAAGAAAAGCAGCTTTTATGATGCACTTATGTAGGTCATCATTGTTCCAGTGCTAGCAAATGAGATGGTCAAGCCAGTTCACGTGCTTGGAAAACAGAAGACAAGGCCTGTGTTTAGCAGAGAATCTTGTTGGGTTACTGAATTTGAGATGGGTAACAACCATTTTGTTTTCTGCTGTTAGTTGAGAGAGTAAATCACTTATTTGCAGCTGTAACCTATTCAATTGTGCCCTCCCAGGGGCCCAAAGATGGCCAGTACACTCCCCATTTTACTAGAGGTGTCACCAATGTTGGAAAAAAAAAAAAAAAAAAATAAGGGACTTTGCAATGCACCTGGTAAACTTTAGGGTTAAAACCAGTACTTCCAATTCCTCAGAGTAAAATTTAAGTTATGACAGTATTTGTGCAGGCTGTATGTTCTAGAAGGCCACAACAAAAGGAAACCTTGTAAACAGAGCTTCCAGGGAGGCAAGCGTGTCTTCACGAAGGAAAGCAATGCAGACATCCATCACTAGCTATTGCTACCAGCACATTTCAGAATGTCTTACTCTTCCTCAATAAACCTACCCAAATAGCAACAAGCAACATCCAAAACACACACTTTAGCAGAAGAGGACTTTGGCATGCAGTATTACCTGTACTTTCAGCTTTCAAAGCATTTAATGAGGGTTGTTAAATGAGCAGGTCTCGAAGTTTTTATTCTCTGGACATTTTGTACCAACCAAAAACGCTACTTTAACACCTCAAGGTGTTCCTGTAATTCATACAACATTCTACATCTTATTAGACCTAACTCTGCATAAACACACCCCCATGTAAAGTGTCACTGGCCCCCGGGTTGCTGGTGCCTACATACAACATGCAAAACACCAAGCGCTCCTTTCCAGGACAAGACGTTGGACCCAGGCATGCCTAGCCAGTTCCTACATTCTCCAACCAGTTTGGAGTAAAAGGTGAACAGCAAAGTCATACTGGACCCCAGGTGTCCTTTGCAAGCCCCCTTTAGGTGGGCACCTCTGTGAGCTCCCTTTTAGTGACATATAACCACCTGGGGGGAAAACCCTCGAACAAAAAAAACCAACCAACCAAAAAAAAAAACCACCCACAAAAAAACCCACAAAAACACAAACACCACCTCATACACACAAAAAAAAAAACCCCAAAAAGCTAGTAATGAGCTTGCTACAGTGGTTCTGACATGGCAACTGATGCTACCACACAAAACTGAAGAAACAAGACTGGAAGAGCCCGAAGTAGCAAAGTAGTGTCACAGAACTTGGCTGCACTTCTGGATATCTGGTCTGATTACAGAGGGACCCAAATCAGGATTTGCCATTTTGTAGACTGGCAGTTTTCAGCCATTTTTCACATTCCCTGTCTTCTACTGGACATTAGAAACGAGAACCTCAAGTTAACAAAAAGCTTTCTACAATTCACCCTTTACTTAAATATTCCTGTGGAGTATCTAAATGCAGTGTTCTAGAAATATCCCTACTCCAAGTTTGCACTAGTGCTGCTTTTTAAAGTGAAAAATCATGATCAGAAGCCAGGAGAAAGAAAAAACATTACAAAGTATGTGCTCTGACAGACTACAAACAAGAAATGCAGACCTACTGTAAAGGTGCGGATGCCCTCAACTGCATGGTTTCCACAGCCCAATACACCAAATTAAACCCAGTACCTCCACAGTTATTTCACACAGCACACAGTTATTTCAAAGAGGCTAACTTACATCTCTGAAACAGCAGAGCCTGTTAATCCAGGTGCTAAAGCCATGATGTTAGATTACATCAATTCAGTTCAGAAAATTATTCATATGAACAAACTGTGGCACAACACACCACTGCAGTAACACCACGAGATGCGTAAGGCTGCTTGTGCTAACTGTATTGCCACACACCAGCACTTGCTTGCCATGAGCATTTCTGAAAAGGTCCTTAGGATTTTTAATTCCATCCCTGAGAGGGAGGTATAATTTTTCAGGCATTAATTCCAATATTGCAATTTTCTAGTCTAAGTTTTCCAGTGAAGGTGCCAACCTCTGGAGAGGAAATTCAAACTTGAAGGCAAACTCTTTCTTCAGAAGAATCCTTCAGTAATTCAGTGAATGGGCCACAGGCATCAGCTAAAGAATATGGAGGATTTACACTTTAAGCAATAAGCAATTTAAGAGGAAGTTAATCCTACTTAGAGAAAAAAAAAAGCTTTGAGATGCATATTCTCTGGCAAACCCTCTCTGGCTTTTAAAAGCACATTAAATACAAAAACCTTAATGAAATAGAATCATAAAATCATTTAGGTTGGAAAAGACCTTTAAGATCATCAAGTCCAACCGTTACCCTGTTTTCAGTTCCTTATGGTAACAAAAAGACACAGAGGGTTTGTTTCAAAGAACTTTTCCAATTACTTATCACTGTTTCAGAGCAGCATAAAGCAACCAGGACGTAACATTCAGCTTTCTCCAGCATCAAGAGCTGGATATAAACTTCCAATTAATTTTTCTACTATAAGAACATTAGGAAGATGCTATATGAACTATAGTTGCAGTAAAGATACTAGGATTAATAGGCTTAGCAGTAGCCTTGCAGCAATATTGGTGCAGCTATAGCACAAATCACAGTAGTTGGACCAATTTAAAGGTTTCTGTCTAAAAAGTATGAACCACTAAAAAATTCTCACTTAAAGAAAAATTCTCATATAAAGAGAATTTTAATAGAAGCTCTGATGGAGGGAGGGCTGGAGGCCAGGTTAACTCATGTCAGAAACCGACAAACAAATCATTTTGGTTTGTACTGCAAGAACAGACTTTTTCCTGAAGTTTTAGGAAGAACAGTAGTTTGGACATTGACACATGTCAAATCCATCTTTCCCGACAACCATCTGTTCATATGTTACACTAAGGAACTCACTAAAACACAGCACAAGAGTAACCAGAAGTACAAAGAAACTCAGCCTCTGTTGATACAAATCCTAGATTTAGAAAGGCACAATTGACTCAATTTTGTTTACAAAGCTTCATTTCAGATTCTCAAACCTGCAAGCCTGACTTCAAAGCCACGCACAAGGGTGCCTGAGCTATTTAGATGTGACAGCCCCAGAACGATCCCCCTTGCAGCACAGTGGTGCCATCCTTCTCCGGTATCGACCTCCCAGCAGCTCAGATCCATATGGCAACCCACAGGGAAGCTTCCACCGAAAGGCAGAGGCTCAAGGCAACAGATCAGCTTCCTCCTCTGGCTGGCCATGTTTCTTACAGAACCTCCCTCCCCCCTTCCCTAGAATAAAAGGGTCCATTCTACTTCATACCACCTTCTCCACAATTTGGGAGAGAAGAGGCATTGCCTTAAAGGCTGACCCCCCTTACCACCAACTCCTAAGCCTTTCATGCTGGTACATAGCAAGAGTGGCTCCCTCTTACGTTCTGCCCATGACCAGCCTCACCGCATTAATTTAAATGTGGAAGCCTGCACCATCAAACATCCCAGCAAAAACAACTATAGGCTCAGCTAGGAAAGAATTTTTGTTTTCCAATAAAATTGCTTTTGAGACAACTGGCATGAACAGATCAAATTGTACTTTAACATGTTCACCTGGAAATTGACCCTAAACAGGAATAAGCACTCAAGGCTTTACTGTTATGCAAGTGCATTGGATTACACACACACATACATGCATATATACAATTACACATGTATAGATGTATTTTAAGAACATGACATTTTGAAGAAGCCATCTATCTTTCATCGTAACAGATTTACGTTCGGTTTGTGGTCCAGTCCTTGGAAAAAAAATCTGGAAGACGACAGCCAAGTGCGCACTTCTGTGAGGTAAAACAAGGCAGCAGGACAAGCTCCCCCAGACAGAAAGGCAGCAGTCCCGCTTCCCCCCACCCTATTAACCCAAGGTCAACTTTGGCTTTCGTATCATCTGGTGAATCAATTCAAGTCTCTGAAAAGGCTAGAAAAGCATCCCAGCAAGGAGCATAGCTTTCCACTGAGTCAAGAATGAAGTCCTACAAGCAACAGAGTTGGGTGTTTCTGCTCCGCTCGCTGGCACCGTCAACAGTCCTTATAGCAGTGAGCCAGCCAAAAAGTAATCCTACAGAAAGGTTACCCTTTCCGATGGATCAGCTCGCCACTCGGTCACACAAGCACAAGTTCTTGTGTTAGGGACAGGCTTAGAAATGTGTGATCCAGGCCAGCACGAGCACAGCACAGGGAAGCAGGGGAAGCTTTCCATTGCTGCAGAACCTCACTAAGGAAAAAAAAAAAAAAAGCACGCCTCTTGCTGCCAGGATTACTATTTCTTACAGAGGACTTCAACTCCTTTGAGAAGCGAGGTTTGGACTTTCAGGAGTGACAGACTAGATCAGGCTTCAGTGGATCAAGAGGCTGAAATGTATCCCAACTCACAGCACTTTTTTTTTTTTTTTTTTAAAGTCTGAAAAACAATCTTTCCTCCAAAGCCGCAGGAAGAGTTTAAATAAACATTTCTTCCTAAAAGCCTTCAACTTTGGTTAACCAGATACTCTCCAGCCAGTTGACTCATGGCTTGATTTCCTCTCTCCTGCAACGCCCTTCAAATTCCACCCTCTCCCCCTTACTCTCAACTACCCCTCCTCATTCATCCTCAACATCTCATGTCAGAGAGCTATCACTTTCAGAGCCTATTAAGAAAGAGTTACTAGTAACAGCAGTACGGATCAGCCCCACTAAGAAGTGTTACTACACCATATTACTTTTCAAGCCCCATAGAGCTCCAGCCTATGCTCCTCATATTGCAGCCTGTACTGGCATTTAATTCCCTGTTGACCGTTTTCAAACTTTGACAAAAGCACTCAAGCCAAATTCTTTTAATTTAGAAGCTAGTTACTTTAGGGTTTGTTTTAAATTCATGCTGACATGCTGTCTCCTCCCTAGGATAAATACCTAGCTTCACAGCCCTATCACCCCAAGAAGTAGGAAAGCTCTCCTCCATGAAAACTTTCTTACGCAGCAGGCTCACTTCATCAACCTTTGAGTCGGGCACCTCTGCTTTTAACTGCGTCACGTGCTCTTCTAGTTGTTGCTGATGTTGTGTATGTAGCAGCTGTCTTGAGTTGTACAGTCTTCCCATTTCTGCAGATGCACACACGGATTACCACTACCTCAACTTTACCACTGATCTGCTTGCTCACCATACCCTTCTTCTGTACAACAGTCCAGATTAAAGAGCCCACTGAACTAATAAGACAACTCAGTTCTTGAAAAGCATGGTTCATTTTACAGAATCTTTTACACAAGCTGCCCAGTCAACATTTCCAAGATAGCCTCTTAACCTAGATGGGCTGCAGCTAGGCCAGGGCAAAACTGCACAAACAAAGTTCAGTTCAGCTGCTTGTTCAAGTTCCATGAGCACAGCCAGTACCACCCACCCTTTACCTGTACCGTCATAAAGTAGCCAGAGTGAGCAGGAGCCTCCAACATAAAAGCCAGAAGAAAATGGGGGAGGAATAAGCAAAGTAAACCCAGTAGGAAGCAAGCAGGCATAAAAGCATTCATGCAATAGTAGTAGAGTGGTACTCAATGGTGTTCTGCTGGTTTCTACTCTTAAGAGTCAGTCCCTTCTTAGATGATGTATTTGTACCAGTTAGATTATCAAGAGCCCTGGAGGTCAAAAGCAGTAATTTGATTAATAACAGATAAGCCCTTGCCTAGGGCAGCCTGGACAAATTCAGAACACTGCACCAGAGACATTCTTCAAGCTAGTGTAATCCCTTTCTTCTTGCTCATTTTGGGGACATGTTAAATGTTTCAGTATGGATACTGCTGAAAAGCTTTATGATCCAATTAAAACAAATCTTGGAAGAAACTAAGGTTTGCAGGACTGAGCTTTAAATTAGCCATCCAGCTCCAAAACTTGGGTGTTTGCTGTTCTGTTGTAACAAGTCACCACCACAAGCTGAAGGGAGACAACAACAACAGTTTAATATCTATACCATCAAAATACTTACTCATCCCATGGGTGCAAAGACTTAAGGAGAGAAAAGTTAGCTGCTCCTGTCCCACTGAACAAGCTTACTTAAGAGAGTTACAGCTATCTGACAGGCTAGAAGTTAATGGCTTACTCTCACTAACCAGCAAGGCAGAAATTGTCACATCATCATTGATGTGACATCATTGATGAAAGCATCAAAACAGCCAGTCCCTGAGACACACAAGCCCTACATCCAAGTAACCTGCCCAGCATACACAGGAATTCCACAGTCCTGCAGGAAAGTGAGCTAGGAGGGGCTGAAGGTCACTGCCAGTAACAATGGAAGAAGAGGTTTAAATTTTCTTACAAATAACATCTGAGACCCACTCAAATCCTCATCTTCTAGAAACAAGCAATGATGGGTGGATTTCAATGATGGTTTGTTTTCAATTATTGTTTGTACCACGCATGTGCCAGGAAAGCATGCCCAATTCAGAAAGTACATTTGCTTTCTATACGTAGCATTCTACCCACGTTTACTCAAAAATGTTTTAGTTAAATCACATGAGTTTCAGAATACCCAGCTCAAATCTAGAGCATTTGAGGCTAACAAAATGACAAGATAGTAGGTGGAGCATAGCTTCTCACGATGCTTTCCCCATCCCAAGTCTCTTTATACAGGCAAAACTACTGCTAATATCATATAACAATTACTTCTAGATAATATTCAGCAAAAGTAACTGTCTGCATATCCCTGCAGGTTACTTCCCTACGTGAATTTATTCTGTAGTTTGAAGCACTGCACTACCTTCCTTCCAGTCCTTGCACAGTACTTGGATTTGCACGATAAAACATAGCTGAGGTAGAATGCAGTAACAGGCAGTTACGGTATGCATCGGTGTGTGCAGAGTAATCCTTGTATGGAGATAGCTCCAGCTCCTTCGTGCAGGCAGAAGTTTTACTCTAATCCAACAGCCGATTAGTATTTTATATTTGGTGGCAACACCGAAGACGTGACCAGAGTCATAGGTAGTTACAGTGCTAGATGCAGTACAGGCATGAAAGACACCTGAAAATGAGTCTCAGTTGTAAAAACAAAGCCAGGCTTGGCACTGCTGTACAAGATCAGAACTTTCTTCAAAATGCTTCACGCTCAAGTGTGTTTGTATGGAGCTGCATATATCTTGTGATTTACATGACAGGGCTATGCTGCAAGAATGCAAAATTCATATAACAGCACTTTGTTTTCAGCTCCACAGCCACTTCTGTCAGATATCTGAGAGAACAGAAGGGGTGAGAAGACTGGCAGCAGAAGCAGAGAGCTTTTTGCCTTGACACCTTGCCCTGTAACAGACAAGCTGTGGGGGAAAGAAGCTGGGGGAAAGTAAAGTACTCAAGTTGAAAGTATCTTACTTGAATAGCCTGTCGTCCTTGCTGAGCATCTGCCAGGAGCTGAATGGTGAGAGTCCTGGAGTCCTGAAGGGCATCTTGGAGGTAGATAAAGCTGTGACCCACATGTCGTCCCATGGTACATTCCCGACATATGGGGACAGAACAGGTATCACAGTAGAAATGCAGTACCTAGAAGAAGAAAAAAAAAATAAGTATCGCTGTCTAACAGAGAATTAAAGAGAAAATAGTGCCAAGATGAAAAAATAATCCAACAGCTCAACTGTACAGGAGATGGTTAGAGGCTGTAGCAATAGGCAAAGACTTCACAATAGTTTCTCCACAGAGGAAGAACTATCCCTCCCAGTAAGCTCCAAATCATCCTCTAACAGTTAGATGGAAGTGTCATTGTTTTCTTTGCAATACAATACTAGGAAGAGTGTCCACATCAGCTCCTCTTAAGAGCGGAAGACATCTGCCAACACTTGCAGATTGGAGATGTCATCTACAGCAAGTTTCAGGTGAAGACTTTTCCTGCGTACACAAATACCACATTCTCTTAAGTGGGTCATTTAATAACCACTGCACCGGAGAACTGCAGCACCAGCACACCCACCTCCCAGAAGGGGAAAACAAAGTATGTGTGCCTGAGAACCATCATCTTCAAAACATGCAAATCCCTTATGTTCAGGGCAGTGACAATATTGGGCAAGACTAGCGATACTCAGAGATGCTTGAGCTGGGGGAGAACAAGACTGAAACATTAGCATGCCCATCAGAGCATCTGAATGCTACAGTGAACTGTGGGTAACCACTAAAAACCCCATTCTATTCACAAAGCACTTAAACCCCCTATATTCAAATCACAATGGAAGTCTTACAGAAGATGTAGCCTAGGAAGTTGGACCCATTCATCAGCCGTAACCGTTCCCATTCCACCCAGTAGAGGGAAGCAGCACACAGAAATAGCATCTTCTATGGAAGTGGGCTTTCTTAGAGGCAAGCTGAAATCAGCTGTTTTGTTTTCAAAGATACAAGTGAAATGTTGTACTCCTTCAACACAAGAAAGTTCTGTATTCAAAGTCTTGCTCTTAGCTTCATACGCTGTTTTTGTTAGAGTGTAACGTTAGAAAATCTAGAGTACCACAGAAGAGTCAAAAATCCACTACACGATGGCAAAGTCTCACAGTACAATTTTTCCATCACCAGCTATTTGAAATCCACCTCAGAAAGGAGCAAGAGCAGAACAAAGATTGGACAAGTGTTTGATATGCCTGTCTTCTCACAGCTGTCATCCAGCCACTCCTGATTCCAGCTAACAGTTTGTGGTATGGTGCATAACATCCCCCTTTCCCTTCTCCCTCAAAAGGAAGGGGGAGAACAGGACAGGTGATTCCCTCAGAATTCCCTCTGTGCTGCATAAAGTGACATTTTAAGCTCCGATAAGCACAACAGCTGAAGTGGTATATGGATTAATTTCTCAAAGGGGTATGTGTGTGTTTGTGCACACATGTCACATTTTACTGAAACTTTTTTTAATTTAGGTTTTGCTGTAGGAAAAAACTGGAACAGACTGTTATGGTTTGCTTCTGTTCAAATACTAAACCCTCGAGCAGTGTCTCAGATCCTGCACCTTTTGTAAGTAAAAAGCTGCCTTGGCTCTGAAATCCGTTATTCAAATGCATCATCTTCCTCAACTAGAGGGTTCCTTGTCTTTACGCTGTGGTTGTCTAAATCTGTATACAATGTTCACTTGCTCATGCAATTCTGTAATTTTTCTGTTGAAATTACAGGGGATGTTTATTACATGTTGCTGAATGACTCCACTTAAACAACTGAGAGAGGAATGAAAACCAAGACAGGGTATCAAGTTAAGTCATATGAATCCGATATACTTTAAAAACATACAGCAGGGATTTGGGGCCTCAATCAAGCAGAGCAGCTGAAAGGAAAATGGTGACCATATGAACAGAAGTCCAGAAGCAAGTTAAATCTGTTATTAGTCCTCCAAAATAGTCAACACCAGAAGCAAAGCTTGGTAAAACACCACAGATAGGTCCTGTCACCCAAGCACTCCTGCTGCAAGGTAACAGCATCCAGCAGCAAAGAGTCATCCAGCCATTCAAACCAAAGAAACTAAATTTAAACTGTTCGGTTGCCTCTTGCCACCCACCAAAATGTGGTGGAAAACATCACTCCGGTATTTAGAATTAAGAGAGACAAGAGCCCTAATCTCATTTCAGACACATGCAGATTACGTAGGGCATGGCAGGGGAAAAATCTTTTGGGTAAACACTACAAAGCCATCGATGAAACCTCGTATTTGTTTCTTGGTCAACAAGATGATGAAAACAACGTAGATTTAAAGTCTGAGAGCAAAAGAGTTAACTGGCTTGGATGAAGAGAGCGGGAGGAAGTCAGCAGCGATGGACTCATCTCCATCATTACACTGTTATTTAAAATGGTTACCTTAAATACACACATGAGAAAGCACAAATGCATAATCCCTACTGATCTCAGGGTGGAAGGGAGCTAGTCACCAGAAGTGAACTGGAAGACTCAGCCAGCTTCAAGATGAACTAGGAACCCCCCCAGAAACTCCTTTCTGGAAACAAAGACTACAACAGGAACCCAATTTGGCAGAGGTACAAGAAGGGCAATTCTCCTCCTGTGGTCAATCTCACATACTCACCGTCAGGAACACCCAACGTACATCAGCTATGCCAAGCACTAGGGCTATGCTCCCAGAGAATTAAACTGGAAAGTACCCGGCTGTGCAGGGTGCAAGAGCAAGGATTTGTGCCAGCCAGGCTAAAGGAACTCGGAGCATAATAGCATCCAAGCTTGCCTGTGCTTGCAACCACAGCCAGGCGTTTATTGTTAAGCTCAAGCCTGCTCGCCGTCCCAGTCCCTAGGCCACGGCCATAAGGTCACACAATGCTGCCTGAAGTTTCTATGTCTGTTTCTGAATAGAAGGGGGGTGGGGGGAATAAGCCAAAAACCTCTGCCAAAACAAGCAATCCTATTGAAACAGGACAACACAAGAGTGTGTTCTCAATTTAGATTTGATGCACTTGTAGTGTACCTACCTAAAAGGTTGGCAGAGCCTCCCCTTTCTTCCAATCTCAGCAATGTGAAAAGGCCACCCCAAATTTCAGATGCACTGTTAATATAGCAACATAGTGCTCCTTCTATGCTTGTTATAACAGATAACAAGACTGGTCTTGAAATGTGGACAGGCAGGGGTAGGGGGAATGAAGGGAAGAGTAATACTAAGCCTTCCATAACAGAGATCAACTTATGATACTCAGCTTAAGAAAAACAAAACACAATACTGAAAGTCCTAAAACTTCCCCCCCTACCTTACCAGAAGAGGCAGAGATGATACAGTCAAAACATCCATCAAGCTGTAAATTAACTGTTGTCCCATTAATTTCACTATTTTCCCAAATGTATGAAAAAGTGTTTTATAAGCAAACACCTTCAAGCAGGCGTTTTTTTCTAAACTACACAGATGTTCTGATAGGCAGCAAGGAAAAAGAGAACTAAGAAGCAGAGACAGATTTCTCATTTCAAAGTAGTTCAGAACTGTGTGAATTGCATTTAATGAATTGTTTGTTTCTGTAGTAATTAAGTAATTACATAAAAATACAATTGTTTTTAAGTAAAAATATAATTTTTGTAAGATAAAAACTGGTGCCTTTCCAACACCCGTTTTGGTAACTATCTAGTAAGGGGAAAAGGTTCATAAACATGTTTGGTAGATTTTAAAAAAAAAAAATTCAAAGAACTGCTTCACTACATTAATTAGCATTTTAGAATTTCCACCAAAATTAAATGAAGAGAGAAGTCCAAAGCAAGAGGGGAATAGTTTTAGAGATAGTTAAAAGTGATTTATTTTAAAATAAATCAGCTATGGGTTGATTATTTCCCAAACAGGAAATATTTCCTGAATTGGTGGCATACAATTTTAGACACAAAACAATAAAGGGAGCCTACTTCAATTTAAACAGAATCAGTGAACCATATTACAGGGCTATTCATCTTTTACAGCCACAGCAGCCCAAGAAATACAACAGCAAGGCCATAAATGTGATTGCTTCAGGAAAGGCTGTA
>NW_009259063.1:2911789-2932446 GCF_000687185.1 Egretta garzetta
TCAAAGGGGGCAGGGGGATGGGCGGAGATGTTGTTAAACGTCCCCTGGGACTGCACAGCAATCAATCATCATCTGATGAATGGCCACTAAAGTTAAACCCTGACCCCACTCCACAATTCCCACACCAGCCCTCCTCTCCTTGCTGCTGACCAGCTTCCAGCATGCCCCCCCCCCCCCAACAGCCCTCACCAAAATTTCCCAAATACCAAGCCCAGACAAAAGCAATGGAATGTAGTAGGCACCATGACAGAGGAAAATTCAGCAGAAACAGCAGTTGAGGAGGCTTATCCTTAACCTGTGTTTAAACAAATGTTCCTTCAGCAATGCTCACAGCGCCCTTCTCCTCCCAGCTTACAAACACTTGATTTCTCTCATTTCAGAGCACATTTAACACAATGCGCACGCGCTTGTCAATAAAGCACGTGGACGCGAGCAACGTTTAAGCATTTGTTTTCTGTCATGACATCAGTATCTTGCAATGATTTTATTTAAGCCTACAGTGTTAAGAATTTGTACAAGGCAGCAACACATAAGGTCACATTTTTTTAAAATCTAAGTCTGATGCTCTAAAAGCTACCCTGTAATCCTAACCAACAATAAAAAAAAAAAAATCTACAGACAAAACAGTAGCCTCTTGGTTTCTGCTTTTGGAAAAGTTTCAGTATGGCATTTATAAGTTAACTCAGTTTGAGTTTATGACCCCCCAAAAAAATCATACTTACCGTAGTCAGTCTAAAGTTTTCCATTACTAAAGGTGTTTTATTATCTAGTTCCCTTGACAATAACTCAAACACCAGTGGCTTTGTTAGGTAGTGTGTAAAGCTTAGATGACTATGAATTTAGTATAAACTCATTTTCCAATGAATTTTGGTCCTCCTCCCTCAGCGCTGTTTGGTTTGGTTCCTTCCCCCGCTCCCACCCCCCAAACTGGAGAAAAAGCCACTTCCTTGCATCATGCATGCAATTTTTTTTTTTGTTTTTTTTGTTTTTGTTCTTTGTTTTTTTAAACAGCATATAAACACACCACCCAGGATGACTGGTTCAGAATTTGGTGCAGGTAATTGTTGCAAGTTTAACTGGAAAAATGTAATTTTTTTTTACCCTGTAGGAAGCTGGTCCTTACTTTCCATTTTAACAGTAATTTGTGACAATTAACTTGCTTCACACCGTGACCAGAGTTTTAGGAACTTTTAACTTCTGCACTGATATAAATCTTGAAATTTAAATACAAAATATAAAGACTAAAGGTACGAGCAAGCCATGTGATACACATCATAACTGGCAATTCCCCAGTATACCTGAAGCATTTCACTTTCAGAGATACTTAAAAGCCTCATGTTTCTGTGTACGAGTTAATGATCGTAATTACTCCTAGAATCTGTATTTTGACGTAATGCTCTAGTGTAAAAGAGACTGGCTTAACACCAATATTCCTTGCTGCATCCAGTGGTAATGGGAAATAGTACACCAACTCCAGAAGGTCTCCACAGCAGACAAAAGAGTCAATTCTCAAATTCAGGTCAATATTCTAACTGTAAGATTTCTACAAGGATACCTTGACGCGTTACAGCCCATACTACATAGGGCATGCAGTATGCACAGGAAGTTGTCCCGAGCGGGATTAGTGAAACCAGTTTGCTATTTATTACCTTCCTTTGCCACCTGGATGAACAGAGATGGGTTTTGGTCCATTTGTAAATTCATCAAGTGCGAGAGGGTCATTCAGCCCTTAATTAAATTCAGCTTGGTTTCTTTACCCCACATGGAATAATAAAAGCCCAGCTAACAGACAACAAAGATTCACGCCAAGTCTGTTTGTAGGAAATAAAGCTGTAATTCCACATGCATTTTCCCAGTGCTATTGTTAACACCCTTCCTTCCCCAGATGCTCCAGTAGGTTCTGTTCCTTGCTCCAGTTTCTCAGCCACACAGGCCCAGCACATGAGGGGGAAGGAAGCTCACATTTAAAACTCCCAATCTAGGCAGCACTGCTCCCCATGTGAGCCAGGCACAGTGAAAGGCTGCCATTTCACTCCACAATTAAACAGCTCAGTGATGAGATTTGAGGATCTTTACGAACAGCAGAAAATTAATTTCAGAGAATGGTTTATTCAATCAGTTGACCCTGGGATCATAATAGCAGTAGGGCCAAGCACAAGGGAGGAAGAAGAACCCATAACTAAGGACATGGAGGCATCTGATGACAACTATCTATTAAATATCAGCTGAGCTACAGTGCTAAGCCACATGGTTCATTTCTGGTAGTCCGCCAACCTCACAGCTGGAAATCAGTGTAAATCTTCCCATTGACAGCATTCATCTCAAGTTTTAACTGGAAGAACAGTACATCTAACTGGAGACTAGAATTGAGTGATAAGCTAAGCAGGCTGTTAAACCAGACTACCATACTCTTAAAATTCTTCATGTTTACCTTCTTCAAACCTGCTGTGATGTCATGACGCCAGTAAAAACAGCTGCAAATTTTAGAGAGTGGTGACGTGAGAGCACTGGGTCAGTCAAATCATCTAGGTTAAAAGCAGAGTTTATTTGGAAGACACATGGTCCCATTAATCAAGTTTGGAAAAGCCAGTGAGTATTAACAGTCTGCTGGGAGCAGGGCAGAGACCATTTAAGTTGTCTTTGCCAGTGCAAACAGCACATGCAAATTCAAGAGGACTTGGGTTAGAAGTGACAATCACCCTGAAGGCCACACCATCACTGTAACAGTGGGACAACGGGCTGCAAACTGGGGCTAGGAGACAGGATGTCGCCCTTCTGACAAAGCTGGTAGAAGGATCTGCTGGCTCCAGCATACTCTAAAATCCTCTGTGTTTTCAGTTAAGATCTTATAAATGAGGGAGCACTACACCGCTCACCCAGAATTTGCCCCGTGTTTGAAGATTACTGTCTCATCAGTTAGCTTTCTAAAAGCTCTTAGGTGCAAGGCAACTCGTCCAGCTGATCCAGTGTACTAACCTCAGAGATTCCCATTACTGATGGGCTGGAAAGAACATCTCATATCCACCTTAACACATCGCTCCGATTCTTCCTAAGTAGGGATAAGCAAGGCTTAATATTCTTCTAATGTTAATACTGCGGTGGCGCAGCTCTCATTATCCCACAGTGGGCTATCATTTAATTACTGCATAATGCTAAAGCTACATGCTGCGATTTTCTTTTAAATTGTTTGGGGTAAGAAAATCTGCATTTCTTTTTGTTTTAAAAGTCACAGCATCTGCTTCAGTGCTAAAGCAGGTAAAGTAGCCAGTCTATGGAAAAATGCAATAGTATCAGTAGCTAGTGAATTACTCAGCCAGCGATAAGTCAGTTCTTTTACAGATTTCAATAGGGGAGAGCAGCCTGTGCTTCAACATGCAACTCATTAGCTGTTTAAATGCAGCTTCTGTGCCAAATCTACATGACACGAGTAGCAGCAGGGTGGTCTTGGCACAGGGGACAGTGGGTGGATCTAAATATTCAACAGTTCCAGCAAGCAAGCTAATAGCCTGCTGTGGAAGCAGGCATTAGAGTGGGTCAGGACTCAGTTGCACTTTCCAGCCCATCTGTCCAAGTCACTGCTGTAAGTCCCTACAAATCCTTCACTGAGCCTCCCTAACTCTTCCAAGCTCTCCGAAAAGCTGGAGTGTCTTACAGTTCTCAGCCAAAGCTTGGCCATGATTTCAGTGATGCTGTAAATCATAACAGGTTGACAATTGCTTTGCTATCGCACGTGGCGTCTTGTTTCTTAGAGACAACCAACAAACTTCAACACCTCTACAAACTCCTTAGGTAACACATCTTCCCTTTCCCCACACAGCTCAGCGTTAACGCTTTTGAAATTTTTTTTCTTTCTACGCACAGGAAGGGTGAGAATAGGAGTCAAGGTACGCTCGAGGCTCCTGCGCCCTGCTCTGTGGCTAACATCAGTATAGGCCTCACCTCTCCAAATCTGTATTCCTCAGCTCCGTGCTGTTCCTACACCACTGCAGAGAACACTACCTCCATTCAGGTCCTTGGCAACTGGTGACCTTCACATGGAAAGCTGACGGCAAGGATGCTATTATAAGCCTTGCAAACAAATAGCTAGAAACATATTTGTGTCTCAGTATACTGGAAACAAACTTTATTCCTTTTGATTTGATGGGCGAAGGGAGCGGGAAGAGAAACAAACCCTCAAGTTCCCGGATTCCAGTCAAGGGCCAGCTAGTCCTCATGCCGAAGACAAGCCAACTGTGAAACAACATCTTAAGCTGATGGGCTGCACGCAGTTTGCCAGAGCAGTTTCCTGATCCCAGCACAAACAGGTCTTTTGTAAGATTAATTTTCTTATAGAGCTGGTCTGTAGTCACACACCACCACTACCTAAGAAAATTTACTTTGGTGCAACAGATTCCCATTAATATTTTTAGAGGGCTTCTCTGGGGGGTCAGAAAGCCTATTGGGCTAGACATCTTAAAATCATAATGCTCAATTGTTAGGGGGAAAATGGGTACGAGGAGAAAGAACACATTTATCCAGAGAAACTGTGGCTTTACCTATTTTTAACTCTGACAGGTTCTACCTCAGTTTTGTTTCATTTGGGGGTTTTGGGTGGGTTTTTTTTTTTTTTCTTCTTCTTCTGTTTTAAGCAGTACTAGAAATCTTGGTTCAGAAAACCTTAGAACATGAGTTTGCGCTTAGTCTTTCACATAGTGACATGCCTTCAATTACAGCATCTAGCACTTGTTACAAGAAAAAATTGAACGTGCATGTTTGAAAACTCCCATAGTTTAACCCCATGAATTTAACCTGCAATTGAAACCACAGTAGCTAGAGAGTACAGAAAACTAAGCAATTATGAATTCTGAGCCCACTTTGCAGCTTGCTTGTCTAGTTGTTCCCCCTTGCTTCTGTGTCCTTACAGCCAATAACAGGGGAAGAGCACCAGAACCCAGAGTCAAGACAAGTAGAGAACAGTGCTCAAAAGTAACAAATTTCCGATAAAGCCATTTTCATATGGAAGTACCATTAATATCAAACCGGAAGTATGAGGTAGCTCAACATCTTTCATTTCTATCTTCAAGTGCATACTCTATTTGAGTGAGGTACTGATTATTCATTTAAAGTCATATTAACATCATTACGTAGTCTCTACAGAATTAAAAAAGCATCTCTATACCTTTTTAAAAAGGGAACACTGGTGTTAGGATGAAGGAAAAAATACATCAACTTTTAGACTAACAAATCTCAATGCCCTTTTAACAAAGAGGGTTGTTAACGTACATTTAGAAAAATGAAGCAATCCAGATTTCTAACACCACCATTACTAGACTCTGGCAATTCCAGTTTGCGTAATAGCCTGGTAGGCAAATCAGTCCACATACTTGTATACAAGACACTGTCCCCATCATTCCCCACCCCACACCGCTCCAATATCAGCGCTTCAACAGAGATTTACCTGGTATTATGCAAACTAATATCACTACAAAGATAGCAATTACTGAAGGGATTAGGCTGCTTGCAATGACTCCTTGTGGTAAGACTTAGACTCTTGCATACACAAAAAAAATTAAATACTTCTATCAGTTTAAATTTAGAAACAGAACCATGGTGATCCTATGGCAGTTTAACCGATGTGGAGTAAAAACAAGGAACAGTAATATTAACTCATGCATTAAGGCATAAGCTGATATGGGATATTATAGGAAAGAACTCCTCCTTCCTCACACATTCTCTCAGTGGGAAACTGCCCAGCTGGCTAAGGGTGCGAGGCAGGCAGGGAAAGGGGAAGAAAGCAGCATCATCCTCCCCTCCTTCTGCTCCCAACACCCCAGCGTCAGGCACTGGCTAAGCTGCATCCTGGATGTCTGATGGGAACGGCTCGGTTCTGCTGCTCCTCCCACTTCTGCCTTGCACCTCTTCTGTCTTCAGAGGAAAGCTGTAACAGGAACAGCCATGGTACTGAACCCCCACAGCAGGAGCTGTTAGTTTGTTTTTTTTTTCCCCTTCTTTAATTGTGAAACAATCCATGCCTATTAAACAAGTCCAGTTACTACCAGTGCCATATGCACATCAAACTCAGGTCAAAGTGAATATGACCAACTATAGCCTTTTATTAGGAAATACAGGCAAGACTGTTGTCTGGGAAAACTGACATATAAACCTATTCCAAGTGTTTTATACTGCAATGTTTTAAGTTACTGCTTATGTGGAACAGGTTTTGTGGAAAGCACAAAGGCAGCACTGAATTGGGCCACTCTGTTCTTTGCCTTCCCTGCTCCTCTTGCCTTACCCTGTCCCAAACATTTTTTTTTTTTTTTTTAACAACTGTATACCCACATACCTCAAGTTCTTACACAATAAGGCCTTTGAAGGAACTTCTCTCCACTGAAACCCAAAAATGGCTAACGTGAACATTTGGAAGGTATCTTTTCAAATGGCATTCGAGCTCGCCCTCTGTACCATCATCCTCTCAAATGCTCACACACTAAAAATATGCAAGTGTAAAATTTTTACTAGCCTAAGTACACATGTTTCAGAGCAGGAAGAAAAATTACGACACGTTGAGGTTTCGGTTGGGATTCCTCATAAATGAGGAATCTTAATTAAGTAAAAAGAAATTTGGATTGCATTGAAAGAAAAAAAATAGTTTGCTCCAGACCCAAGCAGTAGTTTCTAAAAGCGGTATTATATACACACTGCACCAAGGTTCCCCAGCTAACACCATCGAATTGTACCATCCATGTCAAAAATAACCATTATCTGCTCCCAGCATAGGACTTGGCACATACACTGGAGTATCTTATTCAGAGAAAGTGTTGTCCTTGAGGATCAAAGTTTTGCTGCTTGTAGTAGAATGCCAGACTAAATTTGTCAAGATTAAATACGCTCATTACAATTCCTCTTAATTTTAAGGAGGATTATACAGTCACGTTTTACGAAGGACTCCCCATGGAAGTGTTATCCTATGGGTGCTAGTGCACTATTACTTCCAACTGAACTCTAGTATTTAATGTTTGCTTTGGAAGACCTAGCTGTCTTAACAGCCACAGGGCATTTCAATAATCATATAACAAACATTACTGCAGGTTACTCTTTAATCCCTTGCGAGTGAATGAGTAAATTCTTGTCCATCTATCATATAATGACACAGCTCTGCGGTTACTGCCAGAAAAGTACTGTAAATCATGAAAGAAAAATATCTTTAAGAATAAGGAGATCTGTTCTGGGAAGTCAGAAGTGTTTACTCAGATAATTTATTCTCCATCACCATAGAACAGTAAAAACAACAGATAAACCTTTGTTTACAAGCTATTAACACAAAAATAGAGACATTTGTGTTTCTGTCTGAAAACTTAAGACAAGTCCTGATGGACAATTTAAGTATGCCTTCATGCATCTCTAGCTGCTTGCCTCTCCAGCAACAAGAGCAGAAGCAAGACCTCTGAAGCATCAGAACTCTAAATTAATGGCTTACCTGACCTGCACTTATTTCCAAAGTGGTGAAATACAGGTACAAGCAAGTTTAAAGCCTATGTTTTCCCCCTTAACAAAGTGGTGGGGGTTTTATTCTCCCCCAACAAACATTCTGCCTTTCTGTTATAGATTTAGGCACTGCTCAGTGTCCCTAGTATAATAGCCCGTTTTTTCCTCATGGAAGGGACCTAAGATTGGTTTCCCTTTGAATTCAGGAGAGCTGGGAAGAGGGAAATATTCCAGGATGAACATTCAATTAAGTGAAAACTAAGTGAAGAATTACTGCTCTTTCAAACTGCAAAGTAAATCTGAGCCGCTTGCCTCAGTAAGAAACACTAACGATGATGCTCTGTCAGTTTGCCATAGACACTGTTATTAAGTAGTAGATTCAGTTTTGGGAGAGTGAGGACAACCTTCCATCCTAGTCGAGGTTTAAGTTATGGTTGATACACACACTCTATATTTAATCTATTCCATGCGGCTCCCGTGGATCAAGTATACAGCGTACGTATTCATATACTGCCACCAAGCAAAAGGTCTGTTGTAAAGCATTATAGTTTTGGTTTTACCAAACTACACAGTGGTTTGGTCCCACCCTGTCATGGTTCAGAATTTAAGAATTTGAAAGCATTTTTCATTTTTAAAATGCTTAAATACTTTGAATCCTTCAGATTGCTTCTGTATTGTGCAGGCAAGTCAGCCGTACCCTAAACTTTAACTGTAGCCTTCTCTCAGCTTTAAATCAGGATAAGTGTAAATATAGAAGGCTTGCTCAAGCATCGGTGAAGGGAAGAAAAGCTATCCAGGCTGAACAAGAAGTGTGACTCACTTGACCAAAGGAAGGGAGAAGGGATGGCTAAAAAGGCTAAATCCTTGCCCAATTCTTGAAGGGAAAAATATGCACTAGTCTGACTACAAAAAAGCAATTTTATGATAAAATCCACACTGCCTTGTTATATATATAAAATACAATTCTGAGAAAGAAACCATTCTTACAGCAAAAGCATGTGAAAGCGCACCATGAACACCTAACATTAGAAATACACCATTTCTGACAAGCACTGGCAGGAGTTTGACTGCAGTTTAGGTACACCAATTCACCAGAAGGCCGGGTTTACACAAGGTATGGTGTGTCCGTCCCCACCCCAAGGGAGGAAGCAAGTAGGCAAGGCAGAAGAAATTTTATTATCTCTGCACTATCAGCAGGCAGTTTTTAAGAACCCTCTTGTGCGCAGCACACAAGTCTTACATGGCAAGCCGTGATCATTAATTTTATGTATCGCCAAACTAGTCCTACACATCCCTTGCCCACTAAGAAAAAAGTTTGAGGAGGTCATAATTAGGTTTATTCTCTCTTAAAAAATATATATATATTTTCTGCAATCCAGGCAGAAGAACAAAACATGTTTAACCAGATTTCCAAGCACAAGACAATTAACCTATTGAGTCAAGTCTGCCGGGTCAAAAGACTTTCAGGGAAGCTACCTGCCTGCCTCTAGAATATTCTTCTATGTAGTGTCTTCTAGCACAGGAGCTTCCAAATACGCTGAATTAGAAAAAGAGGAAGGCCAGCCTTTTGGACAGTGTTGCTGTGCAGTTTTCAGCAACTGCACACACAGTACTAAGCACTCTGCTGTCATTCCTAAATAAGTTATTAGGTTAATTTATTCTAAGACACAAGTGGCTTGTTGGGACAGTACAGTATGTTGTGTGATCCAGAGTGCAGTGAAGAACTAAAAACTCCGTAAGTTAACTCAGTAAGGATTTCGGGAAAAGCTGCATCTCTACCTTTGTCCTCTGTCAAAAGGTTAACTTGCTGCACCCCGCACACCACCTTTGCTATCAAAGGAACAGAGCAGCTTCAAGAGCCACACACAGGCAAGCACCTCTGGTAGCTTACTACCAAGACAGACCTACTGCATCAGGAACATCGCTTCCTGTAACTCCGCTTTCAAGTAATAACCAGACTCACTGATTCACTTAAGATTTAATGAGATTACAGCTTGAGGTGATTTGACTGGAGACCATAAAAGTTTTAGGAGCCCATCTGTTCTGCAAAACTAACCTCTCGCACAAGCCTGGGTATGAGCTGACCTTTGAGAGCTGCAGTGTAGTTTGGGCAGGAATGGAGTCCAGTTGGCACTTGCGATGGGGCAGGCAGACCAGACACAAGGAGAGATTTGCACTTTCAGGCAAAGAGGAGTTTCCATATGCATCAGTACTCAAGGGGGAGCTTCCATATGCATCAGTACTCAAGGGGAATCTTTCCAAACCATCAGCAGTCTTTTCATTAAGTAAAGGCTGGCCACCTTAGGGTGCTTTCCCCACCATTAGCACACCATTAATAGCAAATTCAAACTGTACCGGCAATAGTTGCAAAATTACCGGTATTGCAAAAACCTAATGCAGTATTCACCTTCTATATACACCAAAAATCCATGACAAAGTGCTCTTGACCAAATGTTGCAGTGCTTTTAAAAAAAAAAAAAAAAAAAAAAGGAACTTCCTAATCACACTAAAAGCCTGAGTGGCCACTGCTTTCCATCGCACTTTACACTTCTATTCCCCCACCAACAGCAAGCACATACATTTTCAAGAACCAACTGGTTACTTTTCTGATGTTTCCCAGTACCAGATGAAACACTGACTTTTCTTCCATATAAAAAAAAAAAATAGTGGTTTGGAAAGATTGAGGGCAGAAGGGGGAAAGAGCTACTGTTTTTACTCTGTTACTTTTTACAGACCTGTAAAAAAAAGCAGCATTTTAGCAAGACTGCCGTTAAAACACTTCAGGTCTGGATGTAAATGCTGGACAAATACACACATTTTGTTATCCTAAACCTGACCTTGTTATCTGTAGAAGAGTCAGGCTCACCGGACAGCTGTATTTTGTAGCATTAAAAAAAAAAAAAAATTAGGTGCTGTTATTTTTCCTTCCCCTTGTAGGCTGCGATGTTTTGTTGTTTTGTTCTCACTTCAGTAACAGGCCCCCAATATGCAAGTTACATCTGGAAACAGACAAAAGCCAACTGCCCAGCAGTATTGGAAAATTAAAACATTGGGTCAGACTCAAACGGACTAGGAAGCCAAAGGTCAAAGCAGCATTAAATCATTAGTTTCCCAGCTGCCACCAAGGCATGGAGGTGACCTTTGATTTTGTAAGAAGTGGTCCAAGCAATTTTCTGGTGGCAATATGGGCAATCTGGCACAGTGGAACAGTATCCTTGAAAGGGGTGGGTGGGAGGGAAGGAGGAGTTTTAAGGTCTTGCAGGCAGAGATCAAACTAACTCTTTAATCTCCCCAGACCAAATATGCACTGTGAAGCTGTAAGTGCAAATAACTAATATGAAATTATCAAACTTTGAAGCAAAGACACTCAAGCATTTCAATCATTCAAGTAGCTTTTATTCATCTAGCAGGGAGAGCAAGTAGAATTTAAGAACACAATGAATGCCCTTTGGAGAATACTAGAATTTTTGCATTTCTTTCCTGGAATGATTTAAGTTTTCAAGAAATTACAGTTGAAAGCAGTTTACTTAGTTGCATATTTTTAAAAGAATACATCTGAGCTAGAGATCATGCTTCTTCGGACTGAGCAGGACCAGAACACTGCATTTAGTTTATTTGTATGCCCATTAATGATCATTTTTTTTCACAAAGCTGAGGTAGCAAACACAGAAAGCAAAGGCCAGTTTCTTATTTTGTCTTTCTCTAGCCTCCATGATCTTAAATTTCATCTGCTGCTGCCCTCTGGTAATAGTTCCCTACTGGTCCTTGTAAACTGCCCTGCTGAATGTCTGCGTTGTACGTGCCGAGTTGTGGTCTGGCTGCTTCCAAGTTCCTAGAAAGGGGTTGGTTTTACTGCTGCTTGGCAAAGAGCAGCACAGGTATCAAAGGGATTTCCGACGCAACCAAGGTACATTTGAAGAGCATGTTTGATCCTCCATTAGCAGCTGAGCACATGCACAAAACCAGGTTGCATGCAAGCAGCTGTTAAGAGATTTCTATGTGTACTTAAGACATTTCTATGCATATTTTTTAAGCGCTTTCAAGCAATTTCCTTAGTCTAAAAGGGCCACCCAGCCCACGCTTTATTGTAAGGGTGATAAAAAAAATTTGAAAGCTATTGCTTTCCTTTGTGTTTTAGGAGCAGCAAGTTGTCCAAAAAGAACATAAAGAGCCCCCTCCCCACCTCATGCCCCAGTGTTACGGGATTAGTCACTACCAGCTCTTATGTGAGAGTCACAGCATTGCATCGTCTTCAAGCATAGACTGAGTCATATATCCACATCCCCTAATGATGGGGGGGGAGGAGAAAAGGAGTGGTATTTTCAGAAAACTGCAATTAGGCATTAATGACTTGAGTAAAAATCCCTGTGCTGCTAGCCACCCCATGTGTCCGGGGGTTTTAAATACAATCAGTATTTTCACTGGCAAGGTGAAAAGCACACCAACACCACCCTTAATACCTTAGTGAATAAGGATGAGCAGAACAACCCTCTTCCCACACCCTTTCTTTCTAGGAACGGTTCAAGATGACAGCGCCAATATAAACATAACACATTCTGACCGTACAGACTGTTACACACAGGTCACAGAGCTAACCACAGGAAGCAAGACTTCTCTCGCCAAAGAGCCTAAATATTACAATGCTCAAACCAGTGGAAGTCTGCTTTACAATGCTCAAACCATATTTAAGTCTGCTTTAACACAAATACTACCAAAATGGAACACTGTATGTAAGACCACACCGGTAATTTCTTAGAGGAAATATCTTCAAAGTTCATCTAGTTGGCAAATTAAGAGATGCAGATAGGCAATTGATCTTAATCCTTTCTGCAGGTACCCAGTCCAGGTAGCACTGAAAGGAGTAAAACAAGTAACCAGAAGCCTATTACAGAGCCCTGGAAGACACATACTTCCTCATCAAGACCGTTCAGAGCAAAAAATAACTGATTTTTTTTGCTTGATTAGCATTCTGGTTTACTCACATTGGCACACGCTCAGATTCATTACCGAGACGCCATGGAAGTGTTACCCTCACTTCATGCAGCCTGCATGTCCCCACTGTTTCCTAGATAGAGAATAGGTTCTACCACTGCAAATTTCCCTCCAAGAGAGAGACACCAAAGCTTACATCAGGTCTGCAAGGCGTAACTTGAGTTAACTCTTATGGTCGTTGCTGCATTATCTTCCATGGTCCTGAGAGGGGTGTAAGATGTACAAAGCTAAAAAGAGGCCTTGCTAAAAATACCTATTCCTCACATTTCTAGTTTAAAAAAAAGCCCAAACAGCTCTTATATAAACAGGCCAGTCACCAAATGAGATTGCTTTCAGACTGGATAGTAAGACTATTCTGGAATTGGATACTACACTGACACAGCTTCTTATGAAAGAAACAGACTTAGGAAATCCAGCTTATGGATTCCTTATTTCCTGAAAAGATAGTTCTTGTTTATTGCTTGAGCTAGAAATAGGACTATGCCCTAGAGATCTTCAGGGGTTCAAATATACTCTCTGGACCATAACCAGCAGCCAAATTCTGGACCAGCACTACAGGTGGAACAGTGGAACAAGGTGGGAATCATCCAGGTGACTGGCTGGCCCTGATCTTGCCCCAGTCCTATTCTGGCTGCCATGTGAAACTGAAAAATACCTTCTCTGCTTATACTAGAAAAATATTTTTTCCATTAGACCTCAATTCTCATCTCTGTAAATGGACTAGAGCCAGGACTTCAAGTTTACAGTAGAAGAAAAACACCCTAAAACTTGAAACCATTCACAAGAAACTCTTAGAGAATCACTAATGTGATGATTTTTGCAAGCATCCATTTGATGTGAACAATGCTACATATGCCCACACAGCTGAAGTCAATAGGCCATTTTTTGATTGAATAGGGTAATAACTGCCAATACTATCCATCAAGATAACACATGAAAAGGGTAGAGCATTACACAACTATCCCCAGCTACACCCCAACTGAAGGAGTCCATCTGGTATCACCTAATGGCACTAAACGACCTTGCAAGCCTTCTACAACGAAGGTTAGGGAGGAGGAAGACAGCCTTTTGGGAGTTAGACTAGGAGCAACCAAGAGGCCCCTTTCTGTGACTGCATGCTCCTCTTCATCTTTGCCACTGTGTCTCTTATCACTAGAGCCAGATGCTAGGGGAGCTGGTGGAGAACACAACAGCCAGCAGCAGAAGCGAGGGACCCGAGATGTTCGGGTGTGGTGGCCAACAGCAGCTAAACACAACTACTTAATGCAAAGTCTTGGGCATGGCTGAAAGCACGCCTACCCCACAGTACCTACTGAGAGGAGCAGCAGGAAAGATGTATGGTTCCCCTCACCTACTCCCAAACCTCCCACACATAGTGCCAGAACCATCAACCTGAAGCCTCCTTCAGAGCAGGTGGTTTGTTTTACTTTATCTATTACCAGGCAGGCAACATGCCCACTTCCATCTCCACAGAGGTGTCCTTGTGAAAGACCCTCTTGTCTCCAAATCCTTTGTGATGCACACGAAGCTATAAAAAGGTGGGTTTTTTTTGTGATGTAGTCTTTTTGCTTGGTCTTAACTCCCTGCTCTAGAAAGTGAGAAGATATTACTAGCCATCAGAGTTTCCTTACTGGGAGGAATGATCCCATAATCCTAATTCAGGGCAGGAAGCCAAATGGCATTTGGAGATTCCTCAAAAAACAGTACTTAACAAAAAGCTAATAACCCCTACAGTTTCAAGAACAAAGGGCTATCGCGTCTCAATCTCAAGACTCCATGGGCTTTGTGGATGGGCATTCTAGTCAGCGCTCACCCTCCATGAGACCATGAGTTTCACTAGAGGTAAAGCTTCCAGTCTGTTTGCTTTTGATAGGAGAACCACATGCAGTTTTTACTTTCCAGCTCCAGGTCTACTTTCTTGCTTTGTCACTTCTGCTATTCAGAAGTGTGTGTTCAGGTCTGTGCTTTGTCAATCCCATGGCTCAGTCCCCTTTGGAACCATTCTGAACCTAAACTGGGGTGCAAAGAGTAGCACAAAGTACTCCTGGGAACAGGCACAGAGACATCTTAGCATTCCTCTGATCTACGCAAGGCCATGAACCTAGAACAGCTTATCAGCCAGCATCACTCTGTTCAGAGATACAAGGCAGGTTAAACGATTTCTTTCCGGGAGACATAAAGTCCTTACGGCTGGTTTCTTTCCTCCTTAGAGAAAAGCAAGGGCCAAGAGTGGAAGACTACCTCCAACATGCAGCCTGACAGAAAGAGGTTCTAGGAGATGGGTAATCACACCTTTAGCTTTCTTCAGCTCAACTGTCTCCCTTGGAGCTGCCATTAACACCTTAGAATAGGAAGCACAAACCGCAGCAGCCTTCTCAAAAGCCAGATTATGCTTGGACACAGTGGGTCAGAACAACTAGCTCAGGCAGAAGTGAAGTCCAGAGAGGTCTGCTCCTGGGAAGTTTGGTTCAGCTGCCATCCACAGGCAGCAGGGGAAAACAGGGACCCATGGGCTATTTGAACAGAACAAGTATTTCTTTTTGCTACTGATACAATCTGGGACTGGCTGGCAGCAGGACCCTTGTACCTTAAAGTCAACAGCTCCCTTAGAGGCATAACAAAGATGTTGTCAGTAAAGACAAACATGGAGTTTTCTCTATTAGGAGGAGGTACATTGCATGATCTCAAATACTTTCCTCCACTGGCATAAAAAAAGAGGGAAATTAAGAGTCACATGCAGTATTCTTGCCACTGCCTTAGCTATGATGGAAATACTGCAGATCGAGAAGATTAATATAGTGCTCTAATCTGGTAGATCAGTAGCCAAAAGCCTCAGCTAGGTAAAGCTTAAACGTGACCTTCATAAGCAAAGCTGATCTTGCAGGAAGTTGCATGCTCAAAAAAAAGTAATTCCAGTGAAACAGAGGCACTCAAGATGCTGGAGATCTGGAGCTAATACATACCAGGAAGGGATTTCTTTTCTTGGGAGAAGGGAGGAGTCAAGAAGAAAAAAAGGAAAAAAGCTTACTAAGAATGTTAACAGCAGACATTATATCTAATTTCTTTGCATTCCTTTCCCCCTCCTTTTCCTCCCATTTTTAAAAAACAGGAGCAAACTTGCGAGTTAAGGATTCTGATCAATGCAACATGTTAGGAAAAGAGAGCAGGAGGTCAAGAGGAAATGATTAATCCTGTGCAGAAGACTGGCAGGATGGGTCCTGGAATGGCTTACCAGAACAATGCCCCCACTAATAAGCAGGTCAAAAGACCCTTACAGTGAACAGAAGCCCCAGTTACACTGTACATTAATATTCTTCCCTTAACCCAAAGTTACATTTGTTCATTAAAGCCAGATTCAAAAAACAAGTGTTGAATTAGAAGACAGGTGAAAAGTTGTGGTGCCAGACACAAGAAGCAAAGCTGAAAGATAAAGGACTACAACTTAACAACTCTGGGAAGTGTTATGAGCTCCATTCTCAGACTGTATTTGCACAAGGCTTCAGTAAACCGAGGAGCTAAGGAAGAACCCGCTATTACAGCACTATTACAGATTTCAGTTGTAACACTGACTTTGCGTTCAGCTCATGCAGCAGGCCAGTGCCTCTTCGTGACAAAGACTGCTCTTTCTGTTAGCGGCACAGTTTAATGTGCCGAAGCGGGGTGGGGGGGAGTAAATTCACTGGAGGCAATACTTTGGACTTGAAGGCACATGTGGTTCAAGGTTTACTGTAAGAGATAGCTGTTTGGTACCATGGTTTCGTGGTGTCAAACAGAAGCAACACAATCCTGAGAGATTCTCAGCTCCAGGTCATTATCCCAATCCCACACCATTTCTCCCCTCTAGTTTAGTCAGCATTACAAGTCGCCAGGACCCCGCTGTGGAAGCGGTCAGGCAAAGTCAGTCTTACTTCCCAAAAAGATTACAAACTTATAAAAATAAAAGCATGCATCCATTCCACAATGCAGCACGCACCAGTACGACCTCACAGATTTGCATTTGCAAATATGCAGCAGGGGTTTCAACTCCTTCCAGGCTGACCCAGGCAAACCCTCCTATTAAAAAGCCACCACCCCCACCAGCATCCCCCCAGTTTAGTCAACTCTCTCACGCAAGCATCAGCGCCTTGAACTGATCCACCAGAGAACTGATCTGGCAATGAAGACCACCCTGAACTTGTCTATAACCTGTAAAGAATAAAGTTGCTCATGAGTCAGCTCAGCTCCCTCATATGGCTTGCTGTCCCGGTGCTGGGGAAGCCACGGGAATACTACTGCTACAGGTGTAGAAGCCGGTGGCCGATGTAAAAGCAAGTGGTGGTGACAGCCAGCCGGAGAGGCACGAGGGGCCGGGCCTGCCCCTCCTCCCCGCAGCAGCATGCACTTCGCTCGCCGGGGCCACTGCAGAACCACAGCCTGAAGGAGCAAAGTGGTGGGGAGGGAACGCCCTCCGGCAGCATTGCTGATTGCCTTTGTATCAGCAGCCTCCATTTTGAGGAGCTGGAGGCGTTCAGGGCGGTCTGGGGAGGCCAAACATCAGCTTCCAATGACTAGGAACAAAAAATGGCAGATTCGTGTTAGCGCTTTCCAACACGGGCTATCGCTAATGCCCGCAGCAGTCCATCCATCCCCCCCTCCCCCCGGTCATATGCTACTTCTGAGCATAGCAAACATTTATCCTTCAGGTCCACCTCCCCGGTAACCTGGGCACGGAGCCCCCCCACCCCACCCCACCCCAGAGGAAGACGGCTGCATGCTGAGCTACAGGCCAAGCGCAGGATTTTTGCGGCAAGGCCAGTCCTCACAGCATGAGCTTGGGAAGTCAGAAACTCAAAAATCTCTCAACTTTTTGCTAAACTGAAAAAACGAAAGCAAGGGCTAATAATTTTAATACATTCATCTGCATCCCTCTTCCCCTACCCCCCATTTTTTCTGCGGGGGGAAAAGGCACTGACTGTAAAACAAGTATAGAGGTTTCAAAATAGGGAGGTCTTTGGCATTAGCAGGTCATTTCAGCTAGGGAAATCCACTCCTCTGGAGAGCAGTCGGAAGACAAAGCTACAGTTTATTTGCAAGCGTGTTTGGACTCAGTGGGCTCCACGGCTCTTTTGGTCAAGACAAAATCCAGCTAGGGTACGTGCCACTTTATGCCAGCACTTGCGTCCCACCGGTATAGGCACGATTAAGCAAGCACAGCCTATTCCACTTTGTGACCTCTTTCATGTCTGCTGAAAATCAACAGATGTTAGGCCACTAATTTTTATTAAATCAACGAATGAAATTGAAATTTACCCCTTCAAGTCTGGAGGAAACAGAGTCACAGTTAAACTCACTTTCTGCAAATCCATTTCCCTATTTAATCCACATTTTCATAGAGAAACACATTTTCTAAAAGCATTCCTTTAGTTTTAGGCCCAAGCTACCCATTCTACAAATTCTGCAACGTGTACTAAGAGAGACTGCCTTGAGGCAGAGACTGTCCTTACAACTCCTAACACACAGTTCAGAATCCCAACACAAGCTGAAGCAGCCTCAGAGCTGGGTTAGGTTATGCATCTCTGCACAGAATCACAAGCCAGTTTTCAGCAACACACGGTTTAACAAAAGCAAAAGCTCCTGTGAGCTGGCCAGGTTACTTTCTGCATCTCGTGCGTAAATACATAGGACAGCCCCGCACGGCTGGTTCAACATGCCAAATACAAGGATGTTAAAAAGCCAAATAATTGTTATCTGCAGCTCCGTGCATGTGCTGAGTTCAGTGCAAACATCCATTTTGCTCTGACTCCCCACACAAAAGCCGGGAAAGTGGATTCCAAAGTTCAAGCACTGTTACTACAGAGGAAATGCTGAAATGAAACTCAAGAGTCTCACTCTAGTGATGTTTCCACAAAATTTAAGGGACCAAGTTCTTGGACACCTCTGTCACACCAGTAACATGCAAACTATTTAGGCTGCACCTCCCAAGGACAAAATAAGTACATAGGCTTATCCCACAACTCTAAAAGCATCACAAGGAACAATAAAACAGCTCACATGCCTACAGCCATTCACTGCAACGTAAACCTACTAAAAAAAAAAAACGAAATGGCTAGTAAGTTCTTGAACAGATAAGAGTAATAGTAACCATTATTAAAACAAGGGGTAACAGGAGTTCTTGTAAGAACTATTTCTTCTGCTGCTGTTTGTTGCTCCTCCATTCCCTGCAGTTCATTATAATACACGTTATCCGGGGTGGGGGGTGGTAAAGGGAGCGCTAAGCAAAAGCTAGCACCTCAGAACAGCCAGATGCACACAGGTTGCCACGTAAATGCATGCAAACGCGCTGATATTTTAAGACAATCTCCTATTTTCTGTGTAACAAGACACTGTCACAAGGGCAAATCCATTTCAACTATAACTGAATTTTATGAACAGGATTCAAGTCACATTGCTCACCCCCAAGCTGATTAAACTTTAAAAAAAAAAAAAAAACACACCACAAAAAACAGAACCACCACACCACACGATTATAACGCCACTCTTGACTGGCATAAATTGCCATTGTCCCAGCCTTCCTCCTGCACTTAAAAAAAAAAAAAAAAAAAAAAAAAAAATCGGAAAATTCCCCCAAAATAGGAACGACACTGTCCTCTATCTGCCCCACATAATTACTCTTTCCTTGACAGTCACCATCTTTTACGCCACAATCCCCACAAAACATCAAGCCCCGCTCAGACCCAAAATCAGTTTTTAATGCTGTCCCTTTTAATGCAAGCACAAAAGCCCAGTCTGCTGTCAATGCAAGCATTTTATGGAGTTGCAAACCTCCAAATTCCACCCTGAGCAACACTATCCTCTTTGAAACTTTTCCCAATGGCTGTCTCAAAGAAAGAGCCCATAAAAAGAGTTTATTTCATCAAACTGGAAGTTGTACAAGGGGAAACAGTCCTGTGAACACCACCATATTTAACTCATTAGACTTTTCAAATGTTTTGGAGTTTGACCATTTCGGGGAGGGAGGGAAGAGAAGGCATTTACCAGCCCTGGCCATGATTGATTTAAAAACAGTTTAGGGAAACAGGCAGAAGCAAGTGCAGGGCTTCCTTTCAAATTTGAAAAGAAACATATCTTGTTGGCCCTCCGGTCACATTCTGCGCTGTTTTTGCTTAGGACCATCTAAACAAGACAGATGTAGCCAGTATCCAGGCAGCAGCTGAAGCCTGAGCACTAGAAAGGCACTCTGGGGTGGGGGATGGAAGGGAAAAGAGGGAGAAGAGAAGAGGAAGCCATTTGGCTATAAAAAGGATCTTTCTTTCCTGTTGAAATGCAATGGTAAAGAGTGTCAAAATGGCTTAAGGGTGGGGAGGTCAAACATGTTTTGAGATGTTAAAAACTCTTAAGCTTTGTCAAAAAGACTGGAAAAAAAAAGTCTTAAGGTAGGTTTTTGTTCTTCCATTCAAAACACTTAGCCATCGTAATAGGTGCAAGCAATTCTGAAATTTCAATTATCTGTTCACTTTTATCACAAATTAGCCAGAACTGTTCAGTTAATCTTTTATCCTAATGAATCTGCCATTACAAAAACATCTGAAAATTACTGAAAATCAGTAATTTTCAGATGCACCATCTTTGCCAATCCTTCCTCCCCCCAGCAAGCCTCCATTTTAAAAATCAGTCACTACTGCTAATATAGCATGACTGACTCTGCAATAATAAGGATGCTGGAAAATAAGACACTAAATAGCTGTTTTATAAGTGACAGCATGAGCACAACACACCTTTAATCTGTATGACATCAAAACTAAGCACAACAGTTTGGTTTTTTTTTTTTTCCCCTGCTAAACAAAAATATTTTAGGAACCTCTGGGACTGTCATATTACTTGCCATTTAAATCCAAGAATGATGTGTCAGAGCTCTTCTGTACCTTATGATTCACAGAGCTTAAGACAACTAATGGTGCTTACAAAAAGTCAAGATGCAAGAAGGTGGCTTAGTAAAAGCTTTGTATTTTTTTCACCCTTTTTTATTTCCTCACTAAAATCTGCAAAAAAGGAAGCATACAGCTCGCACAGTGAAGCCTTATTTGCTATGGCTACAGTACATTTTTAAGCAACTCCAGCTTATTTTCTAGTTTGTACTGCAGTAATACAGTACTCTGGATAAAGAATTTAGTTATATGAAATAAGAGCCACTGGAGCACAGACTGGCTCCCCAGCCCCCCCTC
>NW_009259063.1:2932465-2938977 GCF_000687185.1 Egretta garzetta
CCGGGTTCTTCTTTTCCCTCTCTGGGCCCAGCCACTCAGATTCTGCTCCATAAAGTTGAACAGCTCCCACAAAAGACTCCAAACCACCACCCCAGAAGCTGGGCTTAAAATTTCATTCACAGGAAACTGGATTTATACCTGCCTTGTCTTTGAGAGGTGGCTACAACAGAGCAAAGCCCCTTCTCCACCATGACCTCCCACCCCCCACGCTTGAAGGGGCTGGGGTAGGGGGTGTAAGAAGGAGACCACCTTTGGGAAAAGGTTTTGAGCTGCAACTTCTGAACAGATGCTGGAAACCCAGATCCTCAATCCCCACCATAGAGCTTAAGTTACACATCAAGAAATTAATTCCATTTGCTAATATAGAAGTCAGGATGTTATTAGCATCCTGAAAATCCCAGTCAACCGCTGAAGTCCTCTCATGTTCTATAAGCACCTTGTCCCTGTCTCAAGTTTCTGCATTCCACTAAAACTTGCTGCTTGGGGTAGGGATTGCAATAACTGGTATTACAGCCCTTTTGGGATATGGGTGTTACTGCTTTGCACCTGAGTCATTGTACAGGAGAAGTCCACCTAAGTGGCAAGTCAGACTTTTCTCTCACTTGGGCAGGTTTTAAGCAGGGAGTCTTCCCAGCACCCCGGTGGATCAGCTTGTTAGAGTAAGAGCTGGCATCAGGGGCGTTCCTCAAGGCTCCTATCTGGCAGGCTGACTGGGCTGAAGAAGTCACCCTTCTCTATGCATTCTCAGGAATAAGGCTCGCTGCACAACCAAATGCTTGGCCAGCACAACACTGGATGCTTAAAGGAAAAACACAAGGCTGCTTACAGCAAGAAGAGGCATTTGGGTAGAAGCATGACTTCCCTCTCAGTTGGGAAGCCTTCTGGAATTAAGGGCTAATTACTGTAACCCCACATAATATAGGTAATACTGAAGCTGCAGTATTCTAAACAACTCAAGCCAGCTTCACTAAAACTGCTATCGGAAACATGGTTGGAACCCAACACCACCATCTCTCCCCAGCCCTGCAGAATTCAGAATTTTATCAACTTTTTTTTTTTAATTTGGTCAAAACTAGGATCAGTAGCAAATATTTTGTCAATCCCTTTTTAGGGCATAAAGGCTGAATCCCCTTGTGTTAGACATTACTTTCAGATGCCAGCACTGTTGCCGAATTGTCTGGTCAGCTAATTAGCAAGGTCAGAAGCCCATCTTAGCCTAGTGTATTTTTAAGGGAGGTATACAGAGAAATGGGTCAGAAAGATTTGAGAGTCACCGAACCTAGTACCCCCTCTTTCTTTTGTTCCAGGGTAGAATAAGTGATCCAGAATTCCATACAAAATCTTAAGTCTACAGTATGTGACATCAAGACTTTCACCACACAACCACCTGATGATTCAGAAACACAGCACCAGAAAAGTCACAAGAAACTAGAAAAAGTATTTTTAAAAAGGTCGGGACAACGAATAGCCAAGAGGTGGCAGTGTTTCTATCTGGTAAACAAGAAAAATACTAATTGTTTATAGCATTCTAGTAGGGTAGGAAGTCCAGTGGCATCAAACATTGCTCTATTGCAAGATGCACAGATTTTACGCTCCTTTTCAGCTGCAGTGCAGTTAAACTGAATAGCCTTTTCAGGTGCTACATCCAGTTCTTGGTTAAAGCAAATGCTTTAAGTAACAGGAGTAGCATACTACAAAGCATCCAGATTAACAGTAATTAGATGCTTCTAGACAAGGTGTCAATATTTTAGTGGTTTAGTAGGCTCCAATAAATGGAAGAAACCGTCTTAGACTTATAAGAAACTGTCTATGCAGTTGTGGTTTTTTACCTTGACAAAATTCCCAGCTGTAGAAGAAAAATTTTAGCTTTTTCAATTTGACTTAGATTTACAAGAAAGGAAGAGTAACTGTATAAATCAGTACTTAAATTTCACTTGGCATTTAAGCTAGCCTAAGGAAATCCCAAGACTGCCTCACCTCTGAATTTTTAACATGGTTATTGAACACTGGAAGATGAAGTTTCAGTTCACATGTTCAGTGCAAAGGTCACAAGCTCTGCAAGACCATGATCAGAAACATTCCAGGGCAGTGTTGCTTAATTCATGGCAACAGCTTTATTTAACAAAAGCACTCAAGGAATGGTTTCCCTCCGTAACTCCATATGGGATCAAACGTGAAACAAGTCAGCTTACTCCAAGAAGTGCCTTCTTTGACCGCGCGAGAGCTGGGTGTTTTGAGAATTTGTTTGGCTGGGTTTGTTTCTTTTTGTTTGTTTAAACTTTGATTTATAAAGATCTTTCATTCTGAAAGCATTTCTACCTATAGCTGTAGAGGAAAGAGAGCCACGGCATACATATTTGGCAGGAATATCTCCCCTGCTTGGAGAAAAACAGATACATGAAATGAGGAAAAACAACCCACACACCACGATATTCTGACTCTCGCTGATTTAGGAGAGTATCTTTCAACAACAGCCATTTGCTCCTAGCGAACTGCTGGCAGCAGTTTGCCTGGGTCAGACAGGGGTCTCTGAAGGAGTTTCCTTTCTCAGATCACAAGTGTAGTATTTTACATCTTCTCACATCATGCTGCTCAGAAACGTGTGCTGCTTCATTAGAATACGTGCATCTAAAACAAGTTACTAGATTTACAGCTGTGGAAGTCACCTTGGATTATTTCCCCCTACTTCCCCCTCCTTAGGGCAAAGGACTATATAGCTGTCTATTAAAGTATCTCTGCCACAGGAGCCAAATAGAAAATTGCCAGTCTATTTCCAAAATGAGAATCCACTAATACAGGTGGCAACTATTTCTTTACATGCACCTTAGGAAAATTCATACCAGCAAGCTTTGTAGTAAAACCGTAAGCCACAACACAGAATGAGATAATGGTTCTCAAAAGACGGAATAAACCAAATTCTGTCGGTTCCCCAAGAACAGACAACTAGAATAGAGTTGTAATGAGCGTATACTCATTATCTTCAGTAGTTAGTCAGATTTCCATCCCAAGGTAAGCCATATACAAATGCACTTGAATTCTGCAAGAAGGTAACACTGTTCTCTCATATGCCAAGGAATACCTGGAAAAGTAAACAAGATTTCCAAACAGCATACCATTTCAGCAAGTCTCTCTTAATAGCATATTTGGATAGCACATAGTAATCTCAGCTGGGAGGTATTACTATTCTGGGGGTTTTTTTTTTTTTATTATTATTTTGGTGTTTGTTTTAACATGCAACACTTCCTCTTTCCAATCTATTCCCTAGCGCATAAGAATGGTTTCCTCTTATGTTTCCTCCTTGGATGGCATCAAGATGAAGTTAAACTTCAAATAAAAACACTGATGAAAATACTGTCTCCTCCTCTAGCCAATATGATATTAAATTTCATGCATTATATGGTATTTTCAGTTGCTCATATTAGAAAAGTAATGTTAAAGACTTTAAGACAGGACGTCTTCAAGGCTTCCCTGTGATAATTTTAGATATAAATTCAAATGGAAGGACACCTTGTGGACCAGTTACTCTAGAACTATATACTATACAGCTTTCCTTTTTTTTTTCCTGGAACAGCTGTATTGAATACTGAAGACAAAACAGCAGTTCTGACAGGATACTGGTTCAATGCATTATTCCTAGATTGATTAACTGTCAAGATTTATCTTTCATTTAGTAAAAAATAAGTCAGTCTTATTATGCTAGCCAAGCCCTTATAATACTATATAAAAATGATGCTTATATAGGTATACTGACAATACATAATGAAGACAAATGAATAAGCAACAGAAAAAGCATATTACTAAACAGCTGAGAAGAATGAACACATGCTCCGTTGTTTAGGCAGTGACTTGCACTAGTGAAAAAAGTCGACTTGATTTAAAAGCGAGATGTTTAGTCACAAGAATGCTTTGTAATGAAAAGTGGAATCATGGCTTTAACCAAAAAAGCTCATTCAAAGCATCCAGGTTATTTAATTCCCTTTCAAAGATGGAAGGCAGAGCTGGGGAAGGAGAGGAAGTCTGGACAAGAGAAAAAGTACTGAAGTTCCCTTTCTCCTTCTTCCCTACAGCACCTTCAGGGTGTTGCACAGTTTTGCTACCTCCATAGCCTAAGTATTTCAGCCAGCCTGGCATTGGCTTCCTTTCTCTTAGATTTGAGCTTGTTCACCCAGCTACTTGTTGCTAATAAATGTGTGAAGGGATCAGACACAAAACGCAGACTGTCTGAAGGAGGCTGAAGCAGAAGAGAAATGCAGATTTAGATGGCAAAGGATACCTGTGCCAAGGCTAGCGAGGCAACAAGCTGGATTTTCTGTAAGCCACCTTGCTTTGCCTGCATATCACACACATTATCATCCCTCCTTCCCCCCGTAATGAATGCAGCTTTTCATGCCTGGACCCTGCTCGGAGTCCACACCATTGAGAGGTTGCATAGCTTGAGCTCCTTAGCAGCCCTGTCTTTGCTGAACAGCATAGGCTGGCCTTAAGAATAGGTTGCAGAAGTGACATCAGACACAGAACGAAAATGCTAACCTTGAATTGTATTTACAAAGATGTTACTTGAGAAAGGCATGACTTCTCTGTAAGAAACTGGTTGCCAAATGAGCCAGCTGAGTAAGTCCTCCACAAAGTTTTTGTGGCTAGATGAGCCAACTGGAAGCCAATCAAAACAAAGCTAATGAGTAGTTTAACACCCTAAATGACTCCTACAACAACTATAAAAATTATGGTCCTTTCTGTAGATAAGTACAATTTGATTGCAGTGCAGCATCTAAGGACTGAGATATGAAAGTGAAGCTATTAACTGAAAGCATGGTTCAAGGTTATTTTTTTCTCCAGCTTGTAAAACCAAGCTTAATGTTAACACTGCACTTTTAAATTAAGGTTCTCCCATTTCTACTCTCAGCGTAGAAAGGTTTTTTTGGCATTGTTGCCAAGAGACCAAGATAGGAACACTAGTAAATACAGTCAGTAAGCACATACTACTTGAACTCTCCCTCACTGACCCAGAAGCATAGGGAGAAAGTAATGAAAGAACCGACAAGGAAGCATCCATGTGAAAGATGCGCCTTTGGGTCTAATCCAAGCCCGAGTACATAGTATGCCACTACAAGCCTAAGCGGCGGGAGAACCCAACTAGTCCAGTCTTTGCAGAGACATGCTGACCGTACCTATATCCAGTCAATGCCAAAGGCTCATGCAAGAGGAAGTTAATGCATACATGATGATATAAGCTTCAGAACTTCCAGCAGAATCTCTCTAATAGTTCCCTGTAAAGCCTATCTTCCCAGATCATAAAGAATATTTAATTGTAACTAGCAGCATCACATGCAATCAAAGCCATGAGCCAACCACAAATCAATCAAAACTGGCTCCCTGAAAATATTATTTCAAGAGGAAGCCACTCTGAATATAAGTCCCCCAGTCCTTCAGGCTCACATGAACACTGCCCAAGAGGTTTTCCACTTGTCTTTAGACAAAGACATTAGGCTGGCTTGACACAGCTGCTACTGTTTAGAGAGTAACAGTTCAGCTTTAGAGGTACTTACTGACTTACTTTTTCACAAGATGCAAAGATGGGATAACATCACCTTTGCCAGAAAGGCAGTAACAATGAAGATAAAATCATGTTTGTTTTGACAAGTCACAATCGTCTAAAACTTATTCCATCAAGTATATTGAATTTGTATGCATTTGTACACAGTCTGTCATTGGGAATAGCACCTCTCAAGAGTGGCCTAAAGGTTTGGAGTAGGCAGCGCCCCCCCCCCGCCCCGCTCCCCGGAGCACCCCAACTCTACAGAGGCAATCAGCTCAAGACTCTCCAGGCTTGCTTCCACTCCCACCAGACTGCTTAGACACTGCCCACTAACCCCCATACCAACCATCTCACCAACAACTATGCAGTCTAACTCAAGTGAGAGCACCATAATTCAGCAACAGAAAGCTCAAGGGTCATACATTGGTTATCTCTGCTCTAGTAAGAGGCTCAGAGTCCTTGAAAATAAGTAATGCTAGAAGAGAGCAACAGCTACCACTGAACAGTACCATCAGTTAGAATACATGTTGTCTGGAACAGAGAAAGCAGACACCACCTTCGCTCTAAGAAAGGGCATGCTGTTACCTTTTGGGACGCTGTCAACAGCCACCATCTACAATCCTAATCTAATTCCTAATTAGAATCTTACCAATGCTTCCATGATATTGGGGGGGGAGGGATGGGGGGATGGCAGGGAATTCCACCCACCCACTTAAAATTGTATTAAGTAGAAGAGGGGAGGAAGCAAGAAGAGCATTACCTCCTTCTTCCTTACCATTGTATTAAGTACAAGAGCAGCACTGGGAAGACTGGGACCTCAGTATTCCAGCAATTTTTTTTATGTTGTCCTCTCCAATTCCCTAAGGTTTTGGTTGATTTAGTCTGGTTATTTCTTTCAGGGTAGAATCTGCTACAGACCACTGACTGACATTTCTAGTTCTTAAAAAAAAAAAAATTAAAATAAACGGTCCCTCCC
>NW_009259063.1:2941550-2951371 GCF_000687185.1 Egretta garzetta
TTTTGGAGAAGGCAGCCCCCCCCCCCCGCCCCGCTCCCCGGAGCACCCCAACTCTACAGAGGCAATCAGCTCAAGACTCTCCAGGCTTGCTTCCACTCCCACCAGACCGCTTAGACACTGCCCACTAACCCCCATACCAACCATCTCACCAACAACTATGCAGTCTAACTCAAGTGAGAGCACCATAATTCAGCAACAGAAAGCTCAAGGGTCATACATTGGTTATCTCTGCTCTAGTAAGAGGCTCAGAGTCCTTGAAAATAAGTAATGCTAGAAGAGAGCAACAGCTACCACTAAACAGTACCATCAGTTAGAATACATGTTGTCTAGAACAGAGAAAGCAGACACCACCTTCGCTCTAAGAAAGGTCATGCTGTTACCTTTTGGGACGCTGTCAACAGCCACCATCTACAATCCTAATCTAATTCCTAATTAGAATCTTACCAATGCTTCCATGATATTGGGGGGGGAGGGATGGGGGGATGGCAGGGAATTCCACCCACCCACTTAAAATTGTATTAAGTAGAAGAGGGGAGGAAGCAAGAAGAGCATTACCTCCTTCTTCCTTACCATTGTATTAAGTACAAGAGCAGCACTGGGAAGACTGGGACCTCAGTATTCCAGCAATTTTTTTTATGTTGTCCTCTCCAATTCCCTAAGGTTTTGGTTGATTTAGTCTGGTTATTTCTTTCAGGGTAGAATCTGCTACAGACCACTGACTGACATTTCTAGTTCTTAAAAAAAAAAAAATTAAAATAAACGGTCCCTCCCCCAAAATTATTTGCCCATCCATTTAAAATCCTTTAACAGAAGTCAACACGAAACGCATCGTGTTGGGACACCGTTGCAACATTACAGCTGCATCTGCTGTAACTAGAAGGGCGGGAGTTATATTTGCCATTTGTTCAGTTGAGTCTTCAGTCAATTCAATATGATTCAATAGAGAATTTAGTTATCTGCACAAGAGTTCCTATAACTTGCAAGCACTTCAGTGGGAGGATGACAATTGCCATTTTCCCCTACAAATAACCACTGTTCTCTGAAGGGAGCTGGTTCTCACAACGACTTTGGCTGGCTTACTTATCAGTCATCAATTAAAGAAAATCTGGTTTCCAATTTGCTCATCTAGCTGCAAAAACCGTGTTTAGGACACACTCAGCCGGCTCATTGGGCAACAAGTTTCTTACAGAGAAGTCATGCCTTTCTCAAGTAACATCCTTGTATGGATCAAGTATTCTTGAAATTTGAGTGACTTTGTCTAGCAGCCTGCAGACCCCCTTCACGCTCCAACTTCAATGTATTAAATCTCCAGTGCCTTTGGGCACACCATATATAGCAGTGGGGGCGGGCTGTGCTGCAGGGGGGTGAAATTTAACTCTTTACCAGCATTGCTTCAAAAGGAAAAAAGAAGGCTTGGAGGCACGGCGATTCTTTCCATTTTCTAACAAGTTTTTCCTCCAAGTAACAGACCAACTCTGCCTCGCATTTACATGCACCTACCAAAAAATTTTAGAGCTATATAGTTGACTTCCAAACCACAGAAAGACACAGCAAGAGCAAGCCCCTAGAAGCTACCTGATCTTTGTATCTTCCACCCTCAATCACCTGGCGTGGCATTACTCAAGGTTATAGAAGATCAGGAATAGTAACCTGGTCAGGCAACTGGGACCAGTACCGACCAGTTCACTGGCCATTTGCAGACCACGCTACTAACCCTCGTGCAGGAGGGCAGCATTCCCTAGTCCCTCGACACAGCACTAAGTTGAATTACAAAGCTTAAAGGCATCCATAATGCAGACAGCTTTCAAGCTTTGCTTGCACCGAAGATTTAAGGCCGGGGATTTTTATATTGTACACTTAACTGTCTGACAGCATGAATGGCACAAGTAGTAAGAACCACTGAAGTGAAGGGGGAGGGAAAAGGGGAGGATTTCAAGTTTGATAGCTGACATTTTCCCCTAAATAATAGTTTGCCTTTTGTTAACCAAGAGCAGCTGAACAAAAGGCTGTATAAAATTAGTCTTCCAGCATATGCCTGCCACTCTGAACAGAGAGTACCTAAACGCACAAACGGAACCACAAAACCCAAGACGACATGGTACAAGGGGAAGATACAGCAACAAGCTCTAACATTACCATCCAAGAATCCTGTTAAATTCAGTCCGATTGCTGCATCTCAGGTCCCTGCCAGCCTTTTAATCCAGCCAAACACAGCATTTGGTAGCTCTGTACATTTACACACCTTACCTAAGGAAAGGAAGTATTTAAAGTAGATGGTAGTTTATAGCAACAAACAACATTGGCTATCCATAAGATGTATGTGATGGGCATGCAATACAAGCAAACAACTAAAAAAAGAGAAGGTTTAGCAAACTTGGCAAAATACCTTTAAATATTTTGGTTACGCATGGAGACCAATGTTAAAGGGAAAATGATGCAACACAAGTTTCACTATTACCTTTATAGCTCACTAAAGGCCCCTTTTTCCCCCCAAAGCACTGAGATCCAAGTGCATGCAGTTGCTGTTTTGACAGTCCTGGAAAGTACTGGTACTAAAAGCAGCCTTGGCGATTACTCATGTGATCTTAGTGAAGATCATAGCGTGGTAACCAACAGGAGTAAGACTTAACTACTGAGGTAACAACAGGAGGACAGCAGCCTTTGATATATTAAAGTCTGAAAAGCGACTTCCACCTATTGCTAGTGAGAGGAGTTTAAAGATTTCCTGGAAGTTGCCTACCTGCTGCTGGGAGGTAAGCCATTTTCTCCAAGTCAGCACCAGTGCAGAGGCACAGCACGAAGTATGCAGAATCATAAAACAGTACGTTTCTCATTTAAAGTTCTCATTTCCAGTTCAAGTCTTAGTCACTTCAAAAATATTTCACCTACATACATAGGAAACCTGCTGACCAGACATCGTCCTACCCAACAAGCTCACCCATGTTATACACTCAAGTGAAACAACATGACTGGAGCCCTTATTCCTTACAGCTGAACATGTAACAATGAATTAATTCTTGTGAGGAAGTGTCAGTATTGCACACCTATCCAAGAGGCAGCACAGTAGGACAACACAGAAGATATATTTGTGAGCCTCATCTGTGGGTACCAAGTTTTACTCCTTTTCATGTTAAGAAGCTAGAGCTTTCAAAGCTGGTCAGCATTTTTAGTTCCTAAATAAGATTGGCTACAGACTCCATAGTTGAAAAAAATTGTTATTTTGTTGAGTGTTGATAAAAAAGAGGAAGAAAGAACTTTAGGAAAGAAGTACTACCCCTTTATTAATTAGCCACACAGAATTTCTCATCTTTAGGATGGTAGGGGGAAGAGGAAGAGGTAAAATTGTCTAAAGTGATACTACATAGTAAAGAAGCTTTTAAATTTAAGTTAGAAAACAGCAGATAGTATTGCTCCGATTCTTTAACATGTTGTTGTTCTACTCTTGTGACTTTCACAATTCATTTGGATGCACAAGCATAAGTTTTTAGATAAGAGGACCGAACACATACCACCCACATAGCCCTTCAACAAGCACAGCCAGGGAAAGCAGAAAACAGCCCACAGAAGGAGCTGCAGCTGAGCCTATGGCAAGAACAGATAAAACAAGGCCATATGCCCAATATATTTTAGGATCAAGGACATCCATTCATTACATTAACCAATACTTGCATTGCCAAGCAGTAGTCCCATTCCCATCCAGTATTTCTACACTTTTAATTAAGACTTACAATTATAGGGTAAAAGCATTACTAAAAATTACGTACGACGTAACCGTGATCCAAGATTATATTTGTAACTGCTCTATTGAAAGTGGAGTACAGCTAAAAAGAATAAACCTCTCCTGTGAAATCTCATCTGCTGCAACATTAGTCTTGCATTTGGTGCATTGTTCGTACAGCTCTAGATCTGCGCTCTCAACACATCATGATTCTTTCTCTGATGGAAAGACACCAACAACTTTGCAGGAAGGAAGGGAGGATGGGAGGAGAACTAGGAAGAGACAGGGTCAAGCCAGTATTGAAAGAGGAATGATACCTTCTTAACTTTAAAAGAGGAACTAGGTAGTTTTCCTCTAAGGAAGCATGGTCTAGCAAGCACGTTTACATGCTCTGAAGATTTAGCTGAAAGGAGAAACTCCTACACACGATGCAAGGTTTCTTCACTAAATCGAAGCAAAAGTCAATCAGACCCACTCCCCAAGTTATGAGATACACTTAAAGACATGACTTTTAGCAAAACTGAAGAAAAATAAGTTCTTGGTATACACTAGTTTCATGCCTATTTATTGTATGCACATCTCCAGTCCTATTTTCTCAAGAAATCTACTATAACCTCAGAAGTCTACGCTACAGCCTACGAGATTCTATGTATTGATACTGTTGGTTTTTCAAAGATGTTCTCAAAGTAAAAAAAGTCCATAAAAGCTGCCTGAACAGACAAGACATTTCTATTTCTTCCACTCTCTACTCACTGGAAACTATCTGAAGTCATGTTTAATTAGGCCAGTAGTGTAACGATACCAGATTATCACCAGGGAGAAAAAAAAAAAAAAAAAAAAAAAAAAAAAAAAGACCGGAACAACTTTGCTATATTTACCCTAAAATCTTGAGAGTATTTGAACATCAGTCACACCAAAGCAGGGGAACGGAGGAGAGGTTTTGATTCCTTCCAGTATGGTTTTAAAGCTGCTTCAAGCCCAAAGTTCTCATTCAAGAGAGAAGCAGTTAAATAAAATACTTTTACATAGACAGAAGAGACAGGAGCTAAAGGTATGCTGGGGAAGGGGCAGCTGAAAGTAAAGCAGAGTAATCTAGAGGTGACCTGTTTAGCACCAGATATCTGAACATTATTTACAAGTAAAAAATAAAAGTGTAGAACTGGAGTTATTAAAACCCTTCATCATTCCGAAGATGCCGAGTCCATGTTACATAGACCATGTGTGAACAAGACAACTCACTGCCCTGCTTTCTTTAGGAAAAAATTAAAAAGGAAAACACAAGTGTCAGTAACTGAATCCGACATACCGTGATTTTTCTGATATCAAATGCACGTGCAGGTAAGTACGATAAATGAAGGGTGCATCAGCATGAAGTAGTATATGCAGACTTTCTTACATACACTGGAAGTACGTATTTCTCTAGCTCATATGCACATTCTCCTACACAGTTGAAGCTATAGCAGCCACGACAGCTGCCATACAATCAAGTATTACATATTAAGACTGGTGCCTCCAGGATGCACTCCTAAAAGTTTAATCATTTTGTTAGGAGGTAAAAGAACCCTAAACCATTAGAAAAAGGAAGAGCAAGAGCCTGCATCACATTTGTATCACATACTGCAGTTTCACATAAACAGCCCTTGAGCAAGAGACACAGAAGCGGGGGACACAGGCACATTCCCTTTGTGTTAGCCAACTGTTTTGGTGAGACTTGTGGGTGGACAGTGTTAAGAGCACCATGAAGTAAAGCTCCATGTGTGATGGCAAGCCATTACATGGAAGGCACCATATATCTAACCTGCTCTTCCTTCTGAGCCATGCTACATCCCTCCTTTTCCCTCATACCAGTTCAGTTTGGGTCAGATTCCTCTGCAATTCTACTGAACTTACACCAATGCTACAAGAGGGAAGAAGGGAAAAGAGTTTTTCTACCATGTTAAGAGAGTTAATTAAATTGGCTCACAGAAGCATCTCCAGAGTGAACACAACCAATGCTGGTGAGAGCAGAGGAGGAAGCAGGATCCCCTTCTTTGAGTAGCCATGAGATGTTAAAGACCGCTCACTCCCTAGTCTGAAACCAGAGCTTTACCCTACGTTAGAGCAGCTTAGGTATAAACTGAAACAGCAAATTTATCTGGTACCTTGGCTAAGTAGCTTTCAGTTCAACTGACAGTTATGTGTTTGAATGCCTTCCCCTATACATACACAAGCCTGCAAAAGCTGCGTATTTTACAGCCTGCAAGACAAAATAAGGAGATGTGTAATTTCTTTTTTTTTTAGTCTAAAGAGACAATACATTCAGGAATATATGCAACTCCGGAATTCAATATAGCAATCTAATTTTAGCTAGTCTTGTCCCCATGCACCGATACCCCCATGAGCCATTTCAACTCCCTGATCTGGCAAGAAACTTCTAAGTTTGTGAATTAAACTGATCAGTGGAGAATCTGACCAAAGCCAGAACTGATGCAATCAAAAGGAAGGAACAGTGTGGCTAAGAGGAGGTGGAGAAAACTAAAAAATCCTTTCTTGCAGTGGGGGGGGGGGGGGCGGGGAGCCGCAGCGCTAGAGGGTTTTGCCTCATATCTGTGAACCACTTCTAAAATGGAATCTGTAAAGCAATATGAGAACTAAGGGGTCACAGACCATTAAGTTGACTGAATTTGGCAACTCCGCACTTTCCCTAGAAAGTGTTAGAAGTCTGCTATTGAAGTGTTTTGACCACCCGCCACTGTTATCACCAAGCGATACTAAAGCATGTAGCAGCTGAGAGTTGGCATAAAGGAAACTTCCACGTTATTTAGCCCGAGACTGGTGGCCTTTTCCACTTTCTGCAACAGCAAAGCCATTTGAAGCCAGGTAGTTTATCTATACAAGCCAAGCATCCTACAGCTGTTCCAACATTTTCTAAGCATCTGGTTTGGTTTGCAGCCTGTTATTGAGAATTCTATGGAAAGAAAAAGAGGTGCTCTTTCAGTCTGAGATAAGACAATCAAGCACGCTCTGACATTATCAGCATATTTGATTTAATTTTGATAAGATTTAAGTAAAAACCGTTTTCAAGTTTAAAGCCCTGTTCTAGTGGCTTTTATGACAGTAACATGTAGTTACTACTGTAACGTTGAGCATTCTATTCATACAACAAACACTGTCACACAGAAGGAAATTTTCAGGGTTGCAACACAAATATTGCTGCGTTTGTAGAATGCTTTGAAGCATCTGACAAATTAAGCATTACCCTTGCTGCCTTGATAGCATTTTCCATCAGACAGTGAGGTTCCACGTGGTAAGCAACCACACCGGGTTTCAACAGCAGCTCCGTGACAAAGAAAGATTGACTTTTTTTTTTTTTTGCAGGAATAATTTACTTTCCTTTCATGCATCATTGCAGTATTTGCAGGCACTCTGCACCCTGAAAGCAGTGCCCAGAGTTCCACTTTCTTTAATGTTTGCCACTAGAGTAACAGTCGATATTCTCTCAAGTTGCCAGTGACTGCATGTGCTCATAGCACACAACAAGTTGCTGTTGTTTTACTCGAGTCACCAGCTCAACTGAGAAAAGAACCGAGTCACCAGCTCAACTGAGAAAAGAACCGACTCAACTCAAAAGAGACTGCTCCAGACATCCCGGGGGGTAAAGACCCAAAATCTGCCTGTCTCTGCACTGAAAGGATGAGCAACTACGTTGATCTTGTCTTGCAAATGTTTATCTGTAGTCTTGTTTTGAGACTTGAACACCCAGTAAGCAACCACCCACAGTGCTATTTTCCTCCTCACTTGAGGGAGTCTCAAAATGGGGGTGGGACGAGGGAAAATTGTGGGGTAAAAAGGACAGTGCTTCCCAGAAGGAGGGATAGAAATACTGGAGAGAAACAGAACCAAAAAGGTAACAAGTGAAGTTGTGATGTTGGAAGGACAGGAGTATCGCGTTCTAGGCAAGGAGGCAGAAAATAAGGGAGCCAGCTGCTTTGGCCCCAAAAAGCCTCAGGGACAGGGTCAGAGTCAAACTCCAGATAACTCATCTCAAACAGGGTGAGGAGGATACATCCTGGGGAAGGAGAACTCTGCATCAGAGAGAACCGCTATTGTAGCAGCTTACAGATGAGATCTGCCTGTGCTCAAGCTTAGCTGCATGACATTAGTCTGAGGGAATATCCTGCTCTGCCACCAGCTTTTCCCACTTACACACTGAGCAGAACCAGAGTTTAAAACTACTAAGGTTTCAAGCTTGCATTTTAGGTTTGGTTTGTTTTTTTTTTTTACACTATTAGACAGCCAAACAAAGTGCTTAGTGCATCACTTAAGTACTCTCTTGGAAGGCTGCCTGTCTATTATCGTTCCTTTTATGAGGCTGTAAATAGCATTCTTAGAATTTAAACAAGCAATAACCCTCACAGTTTTGCAGCCACCCTCTCTCAAAAGAATTGTACACCTCGCCCACATTTTTAGCAGAAGTGAGAAAGATTTACAGTATAAACTGGTCCCAACAGTCAACAGTCTCTCCCAAACATTTCCCCTTGAGTGAATAATAAATACTTGCAAATACTGATCAGGCATACCCACATTAAGGAGCCACCAAAACTCACTAATCAAGAACAGTAGTAGATCATTAATTTGCAGAATAAAAAGCCTTTCTCAACGGGAGCTGAAGGCTTGAAAACGCTCGCTTGTTTTAAAACAATTTCTAGGTCTACAGGACACAAGGACACCCAAAACCAGTCCTAAGAGACACATACTCTTTTCAAAGCACACCGTTGAAAATAAAACAGGAGTTTATGTAGAACAAATTAACAAGCTTTTTAGGGGGTTACTTCTCAAAAAGCTGTACAGTTTAAGCAAGGCTGGAGTATCTTTCTTCCCTTTGCAATTTAAGCTTTTAAGTCCACAAAGTACCTTGGAACTCCTGTCCCAGCTACTCTTCAACTCTTCACCAAGGGCTGGAGAATACATCGGCTGTAGAAGCTGGACACACTATAGACAGCCAACAGCCCTCCGTTGTTTCACTTTTTACACGCTCCAACAAGAAGCTTTGTGATACTGAGAACACAAGAACCAGAAGCTTTTTAGCCCATGCCACGAGTCCAGAAGTTATACTCCAAGATGAAGGCAGAAACATAGCTTTTTTTAGCCTATTAGGAGCGGCATGCGCTTCATTTCATTCCAGCATTCACTATCATGTACGTTCTTTAGGAAGCCCACTAGCAGGAAGATACTTAGGTGCCACAAAAAGCTGTAAGCAGCCCAAATTGCCAGTAAGGTATTTAGGGTTGGGTTGGTTTTGGTTTTTTAAAGCTCCTTGCCCCTCAAGCATACCCCACCATCCCCCCCCAAACATCATTTTAAGGTTTTTCTTCTTCCACAAAATCCATAGTTTCTGTCCTCTGACACTAGCAACTTTAAGAAGCAAGAAAAGCTCTTCCAGAGCTTTCCAGAAATTCCAGGCGTAGAGCAGCATTAGAGGAGATAGGAAAAGCGTCCTTGCAAACCGAAGACAAAGGCATCGCCACATTTCACTAGGCTAAACGCCTTTGCGTATCGGTTAAGCAAGCATCCCACAGAAAACTCTGGTACTACCCTGTCCTCAGGCGGGCTTTTCCCCTGAAGCGGTTTGTTGTGCTGCCCGATTTCATACTGGGAGGAAACTGCCTCCAACACTTAAGTTACTGGAAAATTCCAGCAAAAATCCCCAGCGTTGACCCCCAGAGCGGGGTGGGGGGGGAAGGGGGGAGGGGGAAAATGTGGGAACACAGCAGACCGCCATTTTCCCATTTCAGATGAAAAATCAAGTTTCAAACTATCACAGCAAGAAACTATGTCCCAATGAAACTTAAGACACTTTCCACAACATTTTGAAGAGGCCGCAGCCTCTTTCAGAGCTGTGAAACAATACTTTGGATCATCAGAAACAGAACTCGTGAGCAAAGCGTTTGAAATGAAGACCACGTAAAGCAAGTTCCCGTTTTTATGTCAGTCAAGGTCTTGTTTGCACCACCGAGGCAGCTAAAGCGTTAGCCGAGAGCAGGAGATGCAGCTGGCATAGGCAAGGGTGAGCATCTTTGCTACCTTTCTGACTACCTTCAGTAAAGAAAAAAAAAAAAAAAAA
>NW_009259063.1:2953209-2954008 GCF_000687185.1 Egretta garzetta
GATGTGTGGTAAAAAAAAATATCTCCCCTCCCTCGCAAAAACCAAAACAAAACACCACCACCACACCACAACCAAAAAGCGTGGGCGGAAAAAAAACAGAGGGGTCGGGGGGGGCGCTCGGAGAAGGTAGTCCTGCACGCGGCTTAGGAGCAAGCTGGCATCGATCAGTAGTTTTGCCAAGTGGGATCGATTGGCCGGTTTTGCAAATACGGTGTCATCGATCTTTTTGGTATCAAGGTGTAGCTGTCCCGTTCCCTCTCTCAGCAGCTGGATCCTCTCTTCCCTCACGTGTACTTAACCCCCGATCCCCCGTTGCATTAAACAAATTGTATCGATTCCCAGACGGGTCAATACCTCACGCGGTCTTCTCATTTCCCCCTCGGGTCAGCAGTTTGACAACGTGGTTTGGTTACTTGTCTTTTTCATAAACAGAAAGTGCATGGGCGCCAATCGCCCGATCCCCACCGCATCCAGCGGGGACCGGACCTCTGTCCGGGGGGGGGGCAGCGGGGCTTTAACTCAAGTTTCGCTCTTTCTTCTTGGGGCGTTGGGGTTTTTCCTCTTTTCCTTTAAACCTGTGCTTGTCGGGGGGGAAGGGGAAATTTCGTTTCAGTTCCCCCCTCCACTTTTGCAATCCAGAGCAGCTCTAGGAGAGAGAGAGGCACTGAAACACAGTGGCCAGGCAGACTTCTCCGGCTCCAGTCCTCCCCCGCCGACGCCTGCTCCACCACCGCATGACTGGGGGGTGGGGATGGAGGGCGGCGTTGGTGCCCACCCCACCGGCAGACACTCACGCTGG
>NW_009259063.1:2955362-2961268 GCF_000687185.1 Egretta garzetta
CGATTAATTGTTTTCTGATGCCCAGCCCAGGGGTGAGCTCCGGCTCCTTCCCGCGCCGTCCCCGCCGGCTCTGCCCCTGCCCGGGAGGGCGAGCCCGGGGTTTGCTGCTCGCCGGGGGCGGATGCTTCCTCTCCTTCAAACCGACGCGGTGAAGTTGGCGAAAATTAGCGGCGGCGACGCCTGCGCTGCGGCGAGACCGAGCTCAAATAAAAACGCAAGAATTCCCTTCGCTTTTAATGAAACGCCTCGGCAAAAAAAAAAAAAAAAAATTAGGAAAAGGAAGAAAAATTGGCCCTGTGAAGGAAAGCGTTTGCAAATAAGCAAAATGAGCTTGAAACAAATTAGGGTTAAGTAATGATAATAAATTTTAAAAACCACAGAAAAGGCAAGCAGGCTATTGAAGTATATTGAATGATGTTCCTCTGTTTAGGCCTTAGACATAGAAATAACTAACGTTATTGAGGCCTTGGATGCACAAGTAACGCTAACTTAAATCGTCATCTTAAAACTAAAAACGCCTTTTGCTGGCGGGCGCTAAACACAGCGATGAGCCGCGCCTGTGGGGAGCTCTCGTCAAAAGCCCTGCAGAGAATGGAGAAACTCAAGAGCGTTCTCGTCCTTATGCAAGACCACGCAATGGGAGTCACTGATGAAGTCGGCGGGGCAGCAAATGTACGTGAAGTTGTAAACAAGCGCGAATATTTATTACACCCCTCCGGTGTATATTCAGCTGGGAGCTCGCCTTATGTGTCACCAAAGGATTTGGCTCGAGGGCTGTGTTCTTTATATTATGTATCCATATGTTCACGTTTGAGCACGCAGGTGAAACCCACCGCAGCTTTGACTAGCAGAGGTTAAAAAATCATCAAGCCTTGCCCCTCAGCCGTGTTTGTTTGGCCTGTGGTTGCCGCGGAGGGTCATGATGCTGTGGAGCTTGTCCTTTTCCAGATGAAGCCAGTTAGTCGTGAGGAACGGTAACTCCCTGAACACCAAATGCGCGGTTGCTCTGTTTGGGTTTCCCAGATAACGCTTTCTACTAGCTCCCGCAGTAGAAACCGTCATCTTTTGCGTTCAGAAATATTTTAATTGGGCAGAAATTCCCAGATGCATGTCTCCAGGCATATCTGACACCCCTGCCTTCCTCAGTGACAGCTGTTTGCTTTCCAGCTAACCGGCTGAAGAGGGGAATTCTGCGCCTCCGTGCTTCAAATGGCTCGAACGGGTTCACGAGGCTACCTATGCACTGCGGAAGGTCCTTTTCGCTGACAGGATCCACTGTATTTGTGCCAAAGCTCCCGAAACTCGTTTACAGCTTACACCCTCCCTGAGCTTGTAAAAGGCCATAAGCAACCCACTGTCCCTGAACAGTGGGTCCTTATTCCCCAGCTGTCATCCTCGTATTTGAGCACCCCTGTCTTCCTAAATTAAAGTCCTTCTTTTCTTCTCCTTCCACCACTGCCGAAGGAATGCAACATTTTGAGGCTTCCTCTGATTACAGGTGGCTTTCTGTCTTCGTTACAAAAAAACGCTGAAATAAAGCTAAAGAGAATATGCCAATGTTACGCTCTGAAACATTAGCTGCTGGAGCACTTGCATCCTCAACTACACAGCAGATAGTACCATGCGTTTTTTCTGCTTAGTGTATTGGCCCGATGGTTTTTGATCCAATTAACTTGTTCTGCTATAAAAAAAAAAAAAAAAATTCAGCTCCCCTCAGATAGAGCAAGGCCTCGATATATTTCATTTGTTTCCTAAGCCGACAAACACGTGCGTGAATAACAGCACGAGGGCAATAGGTGAAGTACGAGAGGCTTCTGGTTCCTCGGTAGACAGCAGGATGAGAACTTATTTTTATGATTTTTCCCTGGGAAGCTGGTGCTTCACATTTACCCTTTTTGTTTCTTAAAAACAAAAGAACAATAGCTATGCTGGTTAGCGGGGCTATTGTCCCTCTGTGCCAAATAAATGAAATCTCACTGCTTACGTGAGCGTCTGAGGCATTTCTCTGCATTCTGCTCATTCTCCTTTGTGTTGCTCTGCTGAGGTTTCTCGCATTTCTTCCCTTCTCTCCAGCATTTTTCACACCCGTTTCTCTCATCTTTCTTTTGTCCTCCGTTCATACGCTGTTGCTGGTCTGAATTTGAAACGGTGTCGTTTGTACTAAAGGCAAGCCCATCATTTAAACTGTGTCGAAATCATAACTGTGTCAAGATCACATCAGAACTGTGTTAAAACATTAACCGTTAAAACATTCTAACAATGCTAAAATCTGGGCATGACTAGCCAGATCTTCAGAGACATCTAACGAGCATCAGAATAGCTCTGAAGATATGGGCCAACTTCCACCTAGTTGGAAAATGTCTGTTTGGCAGCATTTGTCCGTCCTTGACTGACTGCCCAGCCACTGCAGCTAAGCTATGCATGAAAAATACATTATTTTTTTCTCCTTTTCCCCTTTTATTTCAGTGGAAAATAGGACATTGGGGCAGAAGACTGCACCTGAGTCATCCTCTAGCATCTGCTTCCAATGTCAGGATGTGCTTTCCACTGTCCCTACTTGGAAGCTTCGTTTGCTTGAAGGAAAGCATCTGCTTTCCGCCAGCAGCACTATAGGACAAACAGAACGGTGTTCCTGCCAAAAGCAATACAGCTGGAAAAGCCAGGGGTCTGGAGGTTAAAAGCTTTGTTAAATAGAACCAGGTACAGTAATTGTGGGTTTGGGGATATTTTACTGTAATTTTAGAGGCAAACATTCACATAAGGAGCTCTCCCCTATACCACCTGAGTGAAATGGCCCAGCAGCCGGATACTGTTTGCACTGCTATGTTGAGCGCTAAAGGCAGCGTGCAAGCTTGGAGCTTGGCCGGGCTCGTGAACAGACGTAGCCAAGTAGCTGGTCCAAGTCCCTGAACGTGCACAGGTGATAATAAACGTATAGGGCTGAACTTCTGTGTTGTCATTGTTACTGTTTTGCGCCTAAGGACCCGGAAAGCATTTCCATCTCCACTATTGCTATACCAAGGAGGTCCGCAGACATAAAAAGCCAAGGGAGTGGTTGATCACTCAAAGTTCTACATAATATTTTCTAGGGATTATAAAGACCTAAAACTCCCCCTGTCCTGGTGCACCCAAGAATCCCCTTCCTTCTTTATTTGTTAGCAGTTACAAAGAGGCAAGAGACGCAGCATTGCATCCTGCTTGGATCTTTGCCTCCCACGCTCAAGAGTTTGACTAGTAAATCAACATACGAAGGGAGCGCTTCCAACAAGTCTATCCATGGGGACGGGCTTTAGCAAGACCTTGATGCAGGCGTAGTCTTTGGGGATTTCACATTTGTCAGATAGTCCCAGATAAATGAAAGAGGAAGGTTTTGCTCTTGTTTTTTAGCTTGCTGTTAGCATCTTATTCATTACACTCAGAGGAATATCCATCTTTTTTTTGGCTTTCACCACGACTGCACTCCATGGACAACTGTGCCACTTAAGTCCAGCCACTTTAGCGCTGATTTGTGCTTTTTTTTTTTTCCCCCTTTCCTCATTTTTCCTCTTGCGAGCACAAACTTCTAAATTTGCCTCAGATTCCAAATTTGCCATGCCTGCTCTTGCATACTGACTCTCGCTCAACCGTATATCTGTCATTGGATCCATTAGTAAGTACAGTAGTAAGTTCAACTTTCTGCATGTGTTGCTGAGCTTCCTGTATGGTATGCTGGATCTTGAGCAGGGTGGAGGGTTGGGGAGCAAAGAAGCAGTACGTGTTGTCCCCATGGTATAAATCATTGGCAACTGGCTTGCTCAGCAAATTCATTCAAGCCCTTGACACCCCCTCCTCCACCCATCCATCTCCCCTACAGCAGGGTCACCTTGAGTTTAAAGATGCGCTGGTTGGGATACGATGGGATCCAGAGGAGAACAGAGATAGCTTCCCCTATACACGTGTGCTAGTGAAATCTATAGATCTTGGTGGCTGGATCTTCGCAACCCTTCAAGGGCTGGCTTTGGGAAGCAGGGATCTTGCACCCAAACAGCTGATATCATTACTTTTAACCCCAGAGACACGGCCAGGTTTAGGGAATGATCCTCTACTCTCCAGTCCCAGAGAGAAGTAAAACCCTACTGTCTTGCCTTACAGCATGGAGCTCTGCAGGCAAAGGTGTTATTTTTGGATGTGCTAAAGAAAGGGTTTTTTTCACTTATACTGATAGGGTTTCCCAGAGCACCTTTTCTGCTTAAGCCTCGCTCTAGCTCTCCTACTACTTGGTATGCATCTGAGAGGAAACTAAATTACCTTTCTTTTCATTTTTTTTTCCTGTGCATCCTCATCAATTCCTTCTTCCTTTCAGAAATTCTGGCTGAAAAATCATCCCTTTCTAACCATGTAGTGGGATTTAGCATCACAAGGAGTTTTAGCACCTTTACCTCGCAATGACTGCATCTCAAAACCTAGCTTCCTCTTCCAGGCTTCTCAAATCTCTCTCTATTCACCATCTGTTCAATCAGATCTCTTGTTAGACTAAGTACCTGTGTTGGCTTTAATCTCCGATGATGACAGCGTGACTATTGCCCCCCAGCATGGGCTCAAGGCCAGAAGATGCAAATGTCTGTTCTTCTCACCCTGACTCTGCTCTAACCCTGTCACAGCTTTTGAATGTGATGCCTACCATTAAAAATGATCTAAATCCAGGCTTTGGCCCACAAGGGAGTGACTTCACTCTCTGGATGTTGGACTTTACAAAAACACATGCAAAAACTGATGCTGGAGTAGTATTAAAGGCTCTCAAACTCACCTTCGGCAAATTCTCCCATCAGATCACTTTTCCCATCAGGAAAAGCTTGGCAGAATAGCCACATCTTGTAACCATGCTCTGCAGGTCGAGAAATGCAAGCTTGGAGCAGCTGGAGGTAGAAAGCAGGTGCCAACAATAAAGGCTAGTAATTGCAAATGTTTTGTTCTTACCCTCCTGTTTCCTGACACTGCTGCTGCTCCGATACCTGGCTTTGCATTTATCCTCTCCGCACAGTTAACTCGGCTGTAACTCAAAAGTCCGCCCTGCCTTCATTCTTGTTCACATCCCCAAGATCCTTTTTACTCAGCTGGGGGAGTGCTTTTAACTGCAAGAGGTGGTATACGCTAATGCTGAAGGGAGAGTGGCTTGTCAGCTGCTAACACTTCCACACAGCTGTGTAAACTCCGGGCGCAGGCAGCTGTTCCCCTCCGGATCTGGCTGCAGGAGCTGGGAAGCCTGGCACCCTCAGCTTTTCGTTACCAGCACCCAGCTCAGTCCCTAAACTGGGACGTGTGAGTGTCCCCTAACAGGCTGCAGCACCGTCATGGCTGACCTCGTGCTGGGGAGGGTGAAGCGCTTGTGTAGCCTGTTCAGAGGGACACCGGTATCTTCTGTTTCTTCAGCTGGTTGCAAAGAGACATCACCTACATCTTAAAGCTGTCTGCATCCAAGTGCTGCCCATCCCCTTCTGCTTCCTCATATTCCCTGGGGGGCCTGGACAGACCGCTTCTCCCTCAGGGCCATGCAATGTAATTCCCATGAGCATCGGCAAACCGTGACCCTCGGAAAGTGGCACGTGCCCTCAGACGATTTTCTGTTACACGCAGCACTAATCCTGACCCGCATTCAAGTGCTGCTCTCTCCTGCAGCTGCTCTGATCAAAGCAGGCCAGTTCCAGAGGTATAAACCGAATGCTGAGAGAGAAAAGCGGAGGTATTTCTGCATTGTCCTTAGCAGGAACCAGGCTTTGAGCTCATCTGGACCTGAAACATTTAGGGGTTTATATGTTGAAACCAACACTGGTCAGGGACAGTACACGCAAAGGGAATACACTCCTTTATGAGAGTGAACGAACAAGCAAAGCAGCCATGCAGGGTGATAACCAAAGCTTCTGGTTCAT
>NW_009259063.1:2961365-2972359 GCF_000687185.1 Egretta garzetta
TAGGGAAAGCTGTAAGATAGACTCAGAGGAAGCTTTTGCTACCTTGCATCATGCGGTTCCTCCAGACTCAGGTTACAGGACGAGGCTGTTGTGCGCTCGTGGGACGTGCAAGAGGTTGGAGTCTCAGATCCCGGCTTCTCTGCAAAGTCTCTGGGAACATGAAATGACCCATGAAGAGGCCTTTCCCCTCCTCGCTGCTCCACCAGGGAGCCAAGAAGGGAGAACCTCTTGCCTGCGCAGCTCTCTCTGGCAGTGGGAGCAGGTGGCTGTCTCCTCTCCTATGTGGGACCCCAATGGCACCCCTACAGTCCTTTGTAAAAGTGGACTTACGAGAGCTGCCCATCACTCACTTCATGGTCCAAAGCCACTGGGAAAACACGTGGCTGAAACCCTTTGGGTGAGAGCCTCCTCCCAGAAAATGCACCCCGAGGAGCCACGTGTTTCTCGGAGGCTACTGGACACCCCTTTGCGGCATGCCTCCGTTCTGCGTGCAGAAGGGCCCTGCGCCCGCTGGTGTAAATCCTTCCCAGTATACCTCCGCCACAGGAGCTATAAATAGGCTGGGGGATAAGACAAAGGGAGGCTTTCTTAAAATGGAGGATACCACGAGTACTGTTTGCAGGAATGAGAACTTTAAAGGGAAGGCAGGGACTCAGGGAAATTTTAAAGCTGTTGAGCCAGAACATCAGGGTTTGGCTGATGCTGTGGGTCTCGAAGAGGGAACGCTGTGGCTCTGAAGATCTTTTCCCTTTTTCACTTTACTAACGCAGGGTGTTGTCTCTCCTTTCAAATAAAACCCACGTAGGTTTACGATGACGGATGGCTGCTGGGAAGAGAAGTTTGTGTATCTTCTGTTTGCTAGCCGCAGTGCAGTGGAGTTGCGTTGAGCCTGACAGCCCCTTTTGTGAACCACTGCCTGGCAGTACAGATGCTCATTTGTTTAAATAAAAGCAGCCAAGGGGCTTGTGTGGTCTCCGCAGTGCAGACCCTACCCTTCCTCGGTGTTTCACAGCTACCGGCCTTTGGATGCTACTGCGAGCTGGAGAAGTAAAAATAAGGAAGGAGGGAGCGAGCCTCAGGAAGCCAAATCAAATGGCGGTAGCAGCATCTCAGGAAGCTCACCCAAGGTGGTGGGGTGCAGGGCAGGTGAAGAAGATCAGAGGCGTAGGAAATCAGGGAAACAGATGTGGCCGTGCCAGGCTTTGGGGAGGGAGCTCTCGAGATGCGGGGCCGGCATTCCCATGCGTTCCCATCTGGCAGTGAAGGAAATTATGTAAAGTGGAGGGGCCAGGGGCCCCCTTTCTTTTTTTTTTTTTTTCCTTCCAATTCTTTTCTCCCCTCACTTCCCATGATGCAATTAAACAGCCATTGCTGACATCATCATGTATGCACGCTGAATGCAGCCATTGTGTCTCGGCTGCAGTGCTGTACTATATATAGATTAGTTGCCAATCTCTGCTATGTATCAGCAGGGAAGACACCCAAGGAATTAAGTGAGCACTTGCACTGTAGGACTCCTGGCTTTTGTCCCATGGCCTTAAGACATGATGGACTATACAGTGGAACTAGAAATAATCAAAGATAAGTGATTTGGAGACCGAGCCAGGAAACTTTTGAAGGATTGATTTGTAGCAGTGGTAGGAAAGCAGCCTTCTAGGTTGTGATGCATGAAGCAGAAAGACAATTTGACACACGCATGTTGCTGCCTTCTTTTACGTGAAAATAAATGGTTAGCCAGTAATCTCCCCCCACCAGTCTCTTATGCCAGGCAACGTTAAATAGCTACAGATCCTGCTTTCTTGGCCTTAGGTAGATGGAGGAAAGACATCCATTTGGGATGTTGGAATTGTGGTTTCGCTCTTCTGGGCACTTGAGGGGTTGGAGTCAGTGACCTCCCCTCTGCGGGAGGTAAATGCGCCTCACAATCCGCTGTGCAGAGACAAAGCAGCACAGCCAGTGCCCATCTTGCCACTGCCAGTGGCAGGACAGGGCAAGCATTTGGGGAGGATGCCTGCTACATCTGCGGCCACCATGTACCAGGAAATCTCTTTGACGCTTAGAGCCTTCATCTGATCTTGCCAGCACTAGGTTAGAGAAATTTAGTCTTGTGCATTTCCAGCAAAAGGATTTTCTTTTGCAGCAAGGCAGCTCAGTTAGCCCCTTCTCTCTCCTTTCCTCCCTCCCTCCGTCCTTCCCTCCCACCCAGCCCTTTGGCAGGAGGTGACAGGAGGTGGCTGAGCCAATCTAACAGCTCAACACTTCAGGAAGGGGCAAGTCCTGCTCCTTCCTTCTAGCTCCTGCTCTTTGCTGCTTGTCTCTGGACACCCCAGGCAGCTGACAGCAGGGGCTGATGAGTTCTCCAGCAGAGGAGGTGGTGGGACCAGGGAGCAGGACAAGCAGGAGAGGGTTGGGGTACTTGGAGGTAAGCAAACCCTCCCTGTTCAGCAGCGAGCTGTTAGATTGACTCAGACAACAGACAATTTGAGGGTGTAAATTGACCCTGAAAGGAAAGCTTTGATGTTAGGGGCTTTTTTCTTTCTTGTTGACTTCACTCCAGGCCAAATTCCAACTAAACAGTGGCCACTAGCCGCTTTCTCAATCATTTCATGAAGTCCCATACCAAGGTGATGAGACCGAGAGTTGCTGCAGCCCCAGGCACTCACCTTCCTGCCCTTAAGCTGCCCTTGGGCCAGTCACAGCGTCTCTGTTCCTAAGAGGTGTTCAGGTCTTCACTCAGTAAATGGTACTTTTTGTTGCTCTGGTTCCTGCTAGGCATTTAAAAATAAGCCAAGGAAAAATGTTTATTTCTTGTAGTCTCTGCAAGAGTGGCTGTTGCACTGGTAGCAGGGAGAGAAAATGCTAGCAGGGTGGTTTTGAAAATCTTCAGGGCTGGAGGTTCCCCAGCCCCTCTGTGCCCCCGCTCCCGTGTCTGACCCACCTCTCACAACAAAGAAGGTTTTTCCTTACGTCCAGGTAGGATTTCCCTTCCTGCAGCTCACGACTGCTGCCTCTTGTCCTTCCAGTCTTCTCAGGCTAAATAAACCCAGTTCCCTTCGCTTTTCTTCACACATCACGCTCCAGTCCTCTAAACATCTTAGTGACCCTCTGCTGCACTTGCTTCAGAATATTCTTATCTTTCTTGCACTGGGAACCCCAAACTGGACACAATACCCCAGGTGCAGTCTCGCTACTGCTGATAACAGGGGAAGGATCGCTTCCCTCGACCTGCTGGTTAGGCACTTGCCGATCCAGCCCAGTCTGGAGTTAGCCTTCATCCCCACGGGAGTACACCGCTTGGCTCACGTTCAACCCGATGCTCACTGCGGCCCCTGGGTCCTTTTCTGCAGAGCTGCTGCCCAGGCAGTAGGTCCCCGCTGTTGCAGGGTGCTCTCCCAGGCAAGGTGCGGGACTTTGCATTTGTCCTTGTTGAACTTCACGAGATCCCTGTTTGCCCCATTTCTCCAGCTGTCCAGGTGCCTCTGAACAGCAGCCCAGCCCTTAAGGGCAATGACCTCCTCACGGCTTGACATTGTCTGTGAACTTGCTGAGGATGTGTTATCTCCCATCGTGCAGGTTGTGAGTGATTCTGGTGTAAACCAGTTCTGGCTCCAGTATTGGCCCCAAAGCTCATAACTGGCTGCCTGATGGACTCTGAATCCATGACCACTCCCTCTGGAGCCTGAGCACACAGACAGTTTTTTGCCCTCTTTCCAGTCCATCCATGCAGCCCGTACTGCCTCAGTTTGGCTACCAGGATGTTATGGGGGGGTGTTACTGTGGTGAAAGCCTTGCTAAGGCTAAGGAAAGCAGTCTGGATTTGGGACATATTAATGCCCTTCACCAGCAGTGGTGCATGTGCGTGTGTACTGCATTTTCCATCATGGCCAGCTGTGCTTTGCACTTATCCAAGCAGAGAGCAGAAACAATATCACGTTTTACGTCTCGCCAACCAAATCCAAACAGGAGAGTACTGGAGCTTATGCTATCGGCAGACCTCAAATCAGGCATTGATCGGCAGATCAAACACAGACCTGGTTGAAGCTGACGGATGTACAAAGCAGCCTTCAAGTAAGATAAAAGGAGTACGGGAAGATCCCTGAGCAGCGTGACAGCTACGACTGCAGAAGCCACCACTCACGGCATCACAGCGAGCATTGCGCGGCCTGGAAAACAGCAGCCCAGCAAAGCCCCAAATACTGCTTATGGGGGACAACATGGGACAGTGACAGTTCAAATGACTGCAATTAAAATTGCAGAACTGCTGCGGTTTGACCAATGACCAACCCGTAGTGTTACACTCTGTTTTTCAAACAATTGAAAAAAAATCACTGTATTTGCATTTACAGGTGTTCCTCAAGTGGAAGAAGACGACACGTTACCCTACACCATTGCTACAGGTTTCTGCTTGTACTTGTTAGTCCTTTTAGTCGCATGTATATTGCAGAGGGGAATGAGAGGCGGAAATCTGGATATGAGAATCTGGTCCAGTCTAAATCCTTCTGATGTGGCCGTCTTCACCAGTAAAAACAAAGGCAGCATCAGAGCACACGGAAAATACCGTGGTATTTCTGGAGCTAGGAGGGAATGCTTTGTATTTCCTGGATGCGAACAGTATTTCTACTTGGTAATAGCTATGCTGGAACCAATCATTTTTCAGTCATTGTCTTTTTAAATCCCACATATAGAAAACCTATATTTTTTAATTGATTTTTTATCTTTTCTTGATACAGCTTGATACAGCACCCTAAAAGCTTCCACCTAACTGGGTAATTATATTTTGTTTTTAAGACGGAAATGTTTTAAACTTCCTGTCATGTTAAACGCCTCCCAGAGATACTTTGAATCTTGGCCAAAAGCATGGCCGGGGGATGATTGACTACATGACTGTCAAAACAAACCTCCCAGAGCGCTGAGCACCCCTAAGAAACTGGGCATCTCAGGAAAATTAAAACACCCAACCCCGACAGCAGGAGCTGAGAGTTGAGGCAGCATCTGCCCTGTCTTGACTGCCCTTGGGCACCTTGTCACGTTGGCCCTGGCAGGTAGCCGCTCTGAACTGAATTCATATATGTCTTTTAAGGTGAAGTTTTGTTAGACTTTTATTCTCTGACTGCACAGATCCAAGAGGTAGGGGAAAAACTGTAAAAAACTGTAGTTCCTCAGCAGTGGTACCTTTTCACAAAGCCTGAAGTGCTGATTCTCTCCCGACACGGTCTCCAAAAACCTGTAAATAGCTATCTGATCCTGGCAACAGTGATCTGCAAAGCTATGAAGCCATCTCTGCTTTTCAGGTTTCTGATGCAAGTGCCTTGCGTAATACCTCAGGCTTCCAGGTATAGGAACCGTAGCCAGCCCATATGGCTGGATGCATATCTTATCCACCTTGAGGCCAAAATAGCCTGACCTTTAGATGATCTTCAGAAGATGATGAATAATGTATTGCATCTCTCAGAGGGCTGATTTCTGCCCATACAGTAACTGACAGTTTTCCCGACATCAACCAACTGTGTCAGCTTGTATCTTTTCAAAAAAGGTTCGGGGGTTATTGAGGGGAAAAAACCTGTAAGGCGGAGGAAGGACCGCTTCAAAAAGAAGTAAAAAACTATTGTAACCATCAAATGGGAGTGACTTTTGGGCCAGCTCTGCCGTCACGCAGTGCCTGCAATGTTGGAATTCTCCTGAGCACAATAAAATCTTTCAGAGAAGAAACAGCGAGACAGCAGGAACCGAGGGCTAGGAGGGCACTTCCAAGGAGTTCATTAGTGGTGTGTTGGTGTTCGTGGGTGAGCAGACCTGTGAGCAAGGGCAAATGTTTATGAGACCATTTAGAAATTCCCAAAGAAGCTCTCTTCATTGGCAAACGGCAGCACCGAGCCAGCCCTGACACATGCACTAGCTGCTGTGGGAGGTAATTTGGATGTCACTCGTTATGGAAAAGGCATCACAGGATAAAGTCCAAGTCCTTTGGTTCAAAGAAATCTCCAGGACCACTTCAGCCCAGCTGCCTGCCATCTCTGGCTGTTTCCTGCTGGGCTGAGGCTGTCTCCAGGAGCCCAGGGGTCCCCGGGACTGGCCGGCTCTCAGCAAAAGTGTCTCCATGCAAGGGGACTCCCCACAGGCTGTGGACCAGCACCCTCCCATGCAAGGAAAGGCTTGTTTCCCTCTGCTCTCCCTTCTCCTGGGGTTGCCTTTAAAAATGCCCAGAAACAGCAACTCCCTGTCATGAGTCACCAGAGTGACTTTTAAGCTCAGAGAGTTTTCAAAGTGATTTAATGCATAGAAGTCTACACCTGTTTGGGGGACTGGTAAAGCTCCTAAGCCCCACTTCAGTGCTTTTGAAAATGCTGTGCCATACTGATGAGCTGCAGATGTGTTTGCAGGGTAAGAACGATCCTGCCTGAGTTTCCCCTGGTTTTCTGGGTGAGATCATTTCCTGGGAGCAAGCCCTGCAAAATGCCCGAGCTCTTGCCCTCACAGCACAGCGTGGACGCTGTGGCAGCAGGAACGGGCTGCGCTTCCTTCTGGTGTGGTTTTTGGGCAGCGCAGCTCTTTGATGCTCTGTCCTGCTCCCCTTGCCATCCTTCTGGGTGCTCACCAGCGGTCCAGTGGGCTGTCTGCCTGTTTGCTCTAGGCCCGTGCTTGCAGCAAGGTTGGGGTTGTCTTAAATGCTTTTAATAGCGGAGTGGCCACTATTAAATTAAAATACACCTCTTAAATGAAAATACATATTTAGATATGGCAAACTCCTTAGGTAAAGGGCCTTTTGGGGAACAGCTAAGTTGCAGGGAAACACATTTTCTGCCAGCATAGCTTCGGGAGAGCCAATGCAACATCTTCTCCTAAAAAAGCCTTTGTTGCAGGGGATTGTATCCATCAGCAGGATTGGAACTACTTGGAAATAAGAGCACAGGCTTCTTTCAAAACATAATAAAAAGAGTGCTTCTCTCTGACTTATTAAATATTCCTTATGCCTAAGCTGACAGCCCTTGTGTTCCTTACATGCTTTGCTCAATTACCATCTGAAGCACCTGTATGATTTTAAGCACCTGGAGAGCTTGGCTGGCTTCACTGGATGCTGTTTGTGTTTAATGTGATGCTTGGGGTTAGGCTTCAGATACATACTGCAGTCTAACCAGGTAAAACTACTGGGTTTGACTCAAGGGTGTTTGGTCTCTTATTTCGCTTGGGGTTTTATCGTCTGAGGTGGTTCTCTGAACTAACCGTTGCTCAAAGCTCTTCTCTACGCCTTTGGAAGATAACATCCATCTTGTTGGGACTTGCTGCTTAAATCGGGTGGGAATGAAGGGCCATTTGACTCACCGGCCTGCCTTAGACATGCTGCAACCCTTTAGCAGCTTGGGTGACAAAGCAGGAGCTGTGGCTTCCAGGGGCTGCACTGCTCTGCAGGAGGAAAGCAGGGAGGAGGGAGACAGGAATTCAGAGTCTTATCACCGAGGGCGGTGGGTAGGAGAACAGCTCCAGGAGTACGTCTCTGAGCATACCAAACATACAGAAGAGAAGATTGCTGAACGTGGCTCTCCCTGCTCCTCTGACTGGCAGGTCTGTGCTCGCACCCCCCAAGGTTGGGGTGGGCTCCCCTTGCTCCCCTGCAGGCTGCATCCACCTGGCTGAGCTCGGGCTGGGGCAAAGCCCCCTCCTGGGAAAGGGTGGGGTGGATGTGAAACCTTTCTCAGCTGCTCTTCAGCCAGCATCTTCTATCACGAGGAAAGATGACAAACTGTTTGTTAAATTATTTAAGGCATTACTGACTGTTTATGAATTATTAAAGTGTTTATTACTTACTATTTGGATGGCAACTCAGTGCAGAAAATCACAAGCCTTCAGGAAGCCCGAGGCCAGCCGTGGCTTGCCAGACATGCTGGGCACTCGGGGTGAGCCGAGGTGGTGGGCACAGCTGCCCCTGGCATGAGGAAAGGCACGGCTGGACCCTGGAGTGTGTCACAGCCTGTGCCACTGCAGATGGCTTTGCCACTGATCCTGAGGTCGCACAACCTCCCGCTACTCCCCCCAACTCTTATTTTTATTTAATATTTGCATGGTGGCAGTGCTAGGAGCCAGGACCCCTTTGTACCATATACCGTATGAACATAGCACAGAGGCAACCCTTGTCCCAGTGGTTTGCTCCCTAAGACTGCGATTTTCTTATTAATTAAACTACCCTTAGGTAGGAGAGGACACCACTAAAGCAAGAGCATGCTAATTCTCAGCAGCAAATGCATGTAGTTTGGTTTATGGTTTTGCCCTGTTGATGATATTTGAAGGTGGTTTTTTTTTATACCGGCCCCTTTTCCCTCCTTCCCAGCCTCCCCCGTGTTTGGGGTTTTTGCTTTCTGTTTTAATTTTCCTGTTCCTTGAAACTGTAATCATGTGCTGATCATTAGGACTTCTGCTCAATGCATACTTCTCCTTTGTGGTCAGCATTTAGAGTCGGGAGATTAGTGATCAAAGAAAGAGCGTACCTTATCTGCCAATGTTATTTTGAGAAAGACAAAGCAAGGAGATAAAGTAGCCCGTTTGGACATGCAGCTCTGCTTAACAATACCTCCACATCGGTGTGTCGAGACAGTCAGGATGGGGCATATGGTTAAAATATAACTCGCTGGAGCAAAAATTCCGCTAATGAGTTCTGACTATGTAACATGGCTGCTAAAAAATGAGAAGAGGCTCACAATTACGCTTTCAGCTGAGCGAGGCAAGTTTGATTTGCCGGCATCCATCCCTCGTGGCATCCAGCATCCACAGGGCAGTCGGCAATCGCTGGGTATCTCTGAAAAGTGTTTGCGAATACAGTCAGCTGAATATGTTTGCCCTTGAAACGCACTGTTTCTTATTTAGTATCCTGTGTTCATTTTTCCTCCCTTGCAAACATTTCAGTCATTCAGCCCAGGAACTGATTAAACCACCCAGTAAACACAGTACAGATGTCAAAGTGAAAAATTCACAAGCTATTCATAACAAGCCATCTGCTGAAAATAATTTGTCTAAACTATTCGGGGAAAATTTACGAAGTAATGAAAATGCTCAGAGATATTTGGGAAGATTCTAATTACCAAAAATCAAGAGAAGGCCTAATGATATGTTTTGGATACAACTGAAATCTTTGCAGCTCGTTGCAGGATTTGGGATAATAAATGTTCTTTGGCCTGCCGTGTGAAGTATTGGCTGCTCGGTTTTGAAGCACGTAAACCTGTTCCACGTTCACGATCACCCTACAAGAACGACCGGTCTGGGGGTAGCCCATGGTCTGATTTATATTCCCAGGGCGATAAATGGCCTCACTCCTGCTCAGGCTATATTTGGACTATATCAGAAACCCAACCTTCAGAAATTCAAGCCACCCAAACGATAACATACAGTTTTGCTCAAGAAAAGGCATACCTCACCTCCGACAATTTTTCATTTGGGTAAATCATTGTTTCTCTAGCAGCTCAAACTGTTTCGCTAGTGCCGTATCCCGGTTTTCGGAGCTCCTGCTGGGTCCCGGGGATGGGGTCTTCCATCTGCTGTGGCTCCAGGAGCACATTTCTCCATTCTCTGCACCTCTTCTTTGCCTTGGTTTACACACTGGTGCTTTGACAGACACCTGAGCTGGCTAAGGAGGGTTTTGTGTGTGAAATGCAGATTCAGGCCCCTGGGAGATGTATTTGCTGGTAGATGAGAGATCTCACCTTTAAGCCACAAGCAATTTCCTGAAGAAGGCTTAAAGTGAAATAAGAAAGAAGGGAAAAAAATTAGTATCTTCAGGGAACATTTTCCAGCACATCACTTAAATCCTCCTCCCCAGCATACAGGCTGAGCAAAGGTTAATCCTACAGCATATAAAATCCCATACAATCCACACTCCCTCAATATATGCATTTCCAGGAGGAATTCCTCTGCCTGAACACAGTTGGCAGCCACACAGAAAGGTATCTCAGAGCTTAACGGCCACGAGTCAGTGGAGATCGAGGTCCCTCAATCTCCAGCAGAGATGAAAGTCACACGGGGACATTGCTGCCGAGCACGTGCAGGATGGGGGCTTCCCTTGTGGGGGGACCGTGTGGACCAAGAAGAAAGACCTCTCCGAAAGCCCACACCAAGAGGTAGTCGTCAGAGCTTTCAGTCTGGGATTGATGGGCCTGGGGTCAAACAGACAGGTAGGTAGGCAGGTACTTAATGATTTTTTCAGTAGACGTTACATCTAAAGTCTGTACTTACTGAGTCATTCCCACGTCCTGTTTCTTCTTTTCTTTGGAAACTGCCAGTGTAAATATTCTAAATAGACCGAAATGTCCACGCATATGGCTGTACGTGTCTGAACTTCACCAACGATGAACACAGGAAAATTTGTTTGATGTTTGTGGTAGGAACTTGCTTCCCATTTTTTAGTGACTTCTGACACTCAAGTCCCAATTATGGACTTTTAAATAGAGATGATCTAATGCATTATCCAGCTGCTCTTGCCACTGCCCTGTGTGTGTGTTGATAGTTGCCCATCTGCTCTTTGCCAGCTTAAAAGTAAACATGGATAATCTGGAAAGGTGTTAATTTAGACTGTTACCCTGATGCTACGCAATTCAGTGTTTCCCATCTAAAAAAGTTCATTCCATTCAATAAAAAACCATGAGAAAAACCCGCAGCAGCTAGTGTTACCAGACGGACGCAATGAACTCACCGTATACAAAAACATGCTGTAAAACGTTGCTGCCAAATTAAGAGCTTCAAAACCTGCGTTAGCCTGCTTCTCTTGCTCTTTCCCCTTCTGTTAGTGTACTCTAACACTCAGATCGACGAAGACATTTGGGTGTCAAACTCTCGTTGGATCCAACGGGAGTAAAGCACCTCAATACCCACCCAAAAGCTGGGTCGGAGGGTTCCCCAGCTTCGCGCTGCGCGGGCGTCGACACACGGTTTGACGCCTGCGCCCGGTCAGCGGTGCCTGGTGACATTGGCCTCGCATTTGCGATGGGGAAACGGTGGGGAAGCGGCCCCGC
>NW_009259063.1:2972818-2979597 GCF_000687185.1 Egretta garzetta
TGGGCTTGCGGCTGCCGTGCCGGGGGCGAGCAGGGGGGCGGAAAGGGAGCTACGCCCTTTGGGACCTTTCTCTTGCTGTTACAAATATCGGAGAGCTGGGTTTCTCCACCCGCCAGTTTTGTCCCGCAGGAGTCCGCCCAAAGGTGGGGCAGCGGTGCTCCCGGGCTGGATGGCAAGAGGCAAACCGTGACTGTCTCTGTCAGCCACGGAAATGGAAGCAGAGATGCAAAGTCTCTCAGCCGTAACGCCAAGCCCAGTTGGCAGCATGTTGGCAGAGTTGCTGAGCCCGCCAGAGCGCCTGGGTTGGGAGTCGAATCATAGAGTAGAATCATAGAATTGTTTGGGTTGGAAAAGACCTTGAAGATCATCAAGTCCAACCGTTACCCTAACCCTGCCATCCCACCACTAAACCATGTCCCTAAGCACCACATCTACCCGTCTTTTAAATACCTCCAGGATGGGGACTCAACCACTTCCCTGGGCAGCCCATTCCAATGCTTGACAACTCTTTCAGTGAAGAAATTTTTCCTAATGTCCAGCCTAAGCCTCACCTAGCGCAACTTGAGGCCATTTCCCCTCATCCTATCGCCTGTTACCTGGGAGAAGAGACCAACCCCCGCCTCGCTACAGCCTCCTTTCAGGCAGTTGTAGAGGCCGATAAGGTCTCCCCTCAGCCTCCTCTTCTCCAGGTTGAACCACCCCAGTTCCCTCAGCTGCTCCTCATAAGACTTGTGCTCCAGGCCCCTCACCAGCTTTGTTGCCCTTAAAGTACTGCACTTAAGAACAGATTTTTTGGCAAAAATCATTTAATCCATTGCCCTAGAGTAACAAAGATTACACTAATGGTGCCTAGCAAGTAACGGTCTGCACGCTCAGGCGAACCCAGCAAGCAGTGGGTGGTACCTGCTGTAGGTGGGGAAAGCAGCCAGAGCAATGCAGCTGTGGGAGCCCATGGGCCACCAAGCCCAGGCAGGAGAGAGCAAACTGGAGGGTGCAAGGCAGCCCGTCACTCCATCTTCCTCCTCCAGGTCTGATCCAGAAGACAGCTCCAATAGAAACGGTGCCAGGCTCTGCCGGTTCTGAACTCCTTGGGTGAGCTGATCTTAACCCTACCCCCGTTCAGGGTGTTGAACATTGCTGTCTTTGTAAGAAGAGACTGTTGATATGGATGATCCAACTGTGGTTTTGGAAACGTGCTAAATAAATGGTGCTCAAATGGCTGCATTGCAATAGAAGTGGAGTTTGGTGGAAAAAATACTTTCAGAAAAAACCTGCATTTATTATTGTTTTTAATCTTTTTAGCATGATTACAGACCGCGCAGACAATCTACTTCTCTTGTGGTGTAAAAGAATCCTCTTAAATGAATAAAATATGGGATATGTTAGAGCTCAGCTTAAAACCTAGAAAAAAGAAAAAAGAAAAAAAAGCAGACAGAACACAGGCAAGTCCCCGTCTCAGCTCTCATTGCCATCTGAGAACTCGTGGTTGGGATCCTATGAAAGAACAACCCCTGGTGGGACAAGAATTAAAATTAGAAGAAGAAGAAAAAAATAAAATACAAAGTGACCCGTGAAACCTAGCCCAGAAAGAAGGAGGGCCACCAGAGGAAATGAAGTTAAGGATATGTTTGGAGGGAGTTTGTTTTCTCAAAGCCTTCCGTTTCGCTGCAGCTGATTTAAAACGAGGGTTGTGTTTCAGCAGCAGCAGTTGTAGGAGTGCAAGCGGGGAGCCTGCCGCCCTGGCCTCTGCTGGCACGCTTCACACAGAATTGTGTCTGGGGCCGGGCCCAGAAGCTGGTCCTGGGACTGGACCCAGAAGAAAAACTGCCCTTTCGCTCCCACGGACCGAGCGATGCTGCGCAGGGGTGGGCAGAGGCAGGGAAGGTGTCTCTTAGCCTGGCTGCAGAAAACCACGCAAGTTTGTTGCTCCCTGTCCAGCAGGATTCCCTGCTTGCAGAAGTGGGCATCAGTGATGCAGGGCAGTGCCTACCAACACAGTGATTTGAGGAACTGAACCAGATTTCCAGATTTCATGTGCTGAGGAGCTAGTGCCAAGCCATGATAAATGCTTGAGGAGCCTTCTTACTCTCATCAGATCAGCTTCTTCCCTCTCAGATTGTGCCTCACAAATGTGCCCATTTGCTTATTTTATTTACTTCTTGCCTTCATTGTAAAGACAGCAAATCACCAAAGAATGGAGAATTTACCTATTCAGAAGAATTTACCTGTTCAGCTCACTTATCTTGAAAACATCTCTGGAGGTCACCTGAGGAAGCCATCACAGAGCAGAGCTAACTCTGAGGCCCCATGCCAAAAAGTAGCCCTGAGCTGGTGTTCAACCCAGCAAATTCTTACAAAGAGATTAGGGATGGATGCAGGAGCACAGAAGGGGTTTGCTCCAGAGGACATGGGCTCCCAGGGCAGAAAGCCAAGCATGCTGCATGGTGGTGGTGGTGAGACAGCTCTACTCCTGGTAGTAACCTCAGCTGCAACCGAGAGTTGTGGCTGAGGTAGCTTTTAAACTCGTGGCCAAGTGCTTGTTAAGCAATGCCCCAGCTGCCTGTTGCCTGCCTCTCCTAAACACACTGGGCAATGGGAGGGGCAGGACATCAAATGTGTTTTTGGCAACTTCAGTGAAAATCTCACTCCTGCCAGCGTACCTGGCCAAGCGATGCACTCCATTCCCCCAGACCGTCTGTTTTCCAAAGCCTGGGGAGTCACAAGCCGCTAACAGCAGCACTTTTCATCCCAAAGCGTTTCTCTTCCAGGCACAGTCTGGATACCCATCACAGACCTGCTCTCCTCAGGGCAATCCCACTCCAGCCAGTGAAGCCTCGCTCCTCCGCACCCTCCCCCCTTTCACCTTCTTAACCACGAAATGCTTTCCTTCTTCCTCCCCATCGAGCAACTCTGTGGGGACCGTGGCAAAAACAAGTGACTCCTGGAGATTTCATTGCTCTTTGCTGGGTCAGGAGGCTTGGGCTGAGAAATGGTCCTGCAGCAGCAGATGGGTGAGGGTGTGGGGGTGCCTGCTGCTCCACCTTTCCCAGTTGACGGCAGGAGCAGTCACCTACGCCTCCCAGTGCCCCAGCTCCAGCCCTCCTGGGGGCTGATGGGGGTTCCATGATGTCCAGTGATGTCAGCTGGAGGTTGCTGACACCACTAAGCAAACTCATTTCAAGGGATAGTTTAAATAATAGATAAATTACAGGGAAGTTTCTGCTTAGCAAGGATCTTTACACTTGAAATGCTAGTACTAACTGTGTCTGAAAATAGTGGTGCGGATGGGGAAAAATAAATTACACTGTCAAAAGCTGAGCTGAGTAAATGCTGCAGCGGGGATGTTTCAAGTTCATTAGCTCTTTACAAAACCATACTTAGAACCAAATCAAATAGAGAAATCTCTCCAGCAAAGGGGTGCAATCCTGCCAGCGTGGTCCGGGAACCCAAGAGCCCGGTTGTCCCTCGCCGCAGCGCAGGTGCCTGGGTGCTGAGCCGCATGTCGGAGCGCAGCATCTAACTGCACGTCAAGGCTGAGGACGCTTTATTGCTTTCTGTCAACACCCTGGCACTGCGCAAGGAAGTAATATGTGCTTCTAGTGATGTGATCTCTCAGATGACATTTTAAATCAAGCTTCTGTCTGTGGGGAGGCATGAAAGATCCCATGACACCATTTTTATTTCAAGAAGAATAAAGGCATTCATCTCCGCAACATTGGCTAGATTCACTGCCTTATCCCAATAGGGCATCTTCACATAAACAGCTGAATTAAACCGCAGTCTGGAATAGCAGTCAGGGGTAGGAAACTCAGGCCAGAAACTCAGGAACTAATTTTACTTCTTCACTAAAACTATCTGTGTTTTATCGCTCTGAAGGAGGGTAGCTGGCAGTTTGTAGTATGGCTTCCAAATAATGGTACCATTTTTCCTCGGACTCCAGAGTCATTTTTATTTGAATGGTGATGGCTGATATTTATGTTTTCAAGCCCGCTTGTGGCCAGGAGTGTGAGGGGAGAATCAAAAGCAAGCTCCAGCCCCTATTTTCAAGGAATCTGGCCAAGCTATAGAGGTCAAATTGCAGCTTAAAGCTTTAAAATCCAGTTTTAGTTCTAAAAGGAGAAAGATCGCACCAAGGCAGCCAAAAGACGAACGGTGATAACAATTTTAATACCAGTGGAGGCAGCTGATTTTAATTAAGCTTTTTCTCTCAAGACAGAGACAGCAGCCCTTATAAGGGCTACAGCTCTGCCATGGTGGAGCTTCTCATGGCCGTTAATAGTCACAACCCTCCCAATAGCCATGCAAGCTTTGAAAACACTATCCCTGTTTTACAGATGTGGGACTGTGGCCCAGGACCTCCCCAAAGGCACTCAGCAATCCTGCAGTTGAGCCAGTACCCGAATCTGTGGGAGTCACTCCCATGCCCTGCTCACCTTCCTTGCCCTAGGCAAGCGTCCTCCGGGCTGAACCTTGGCCCTTGGGCTGATCAGATCCTCCCGATGGCTGGTCATGCCCTGGTGAAGGCTGGCCCAGCCACACTTTGTGCAAGGGCAGAAGAACCAGAAAGCTTCTGATTTCATTCCCCAAGCAGCAGAAAATAAAGACAAGGAAAAAAAAAAAATATCAGTGTGAAGAGTAGAAAGCGAAATCAATAAAGGATGTAGATATGTGTACTCACCACAGTCTATGGTGTACTTAAATAACATAGCAAGGATTTTAAAAATCCAATATTGATCATTGTATTTTAAAAATAAGCGCCACTTGTGAATATACGGCTGGATGAGTTAATAATTTTGTGTTATATTTAGTTCTTTGATTTGTTTATGCATTTTGAAAGTTGCTTCAGCCTCAGTGGTTCTAACAACCCAAGAGGACAGGGAAATGCTAAGTGCGTTATTCTTATATCTTTTCTCTTTTTTAGGTTTTGCATCACTTTTTGAATTTTTTTCAGGTCCGTTTGCATCTGGGTGTGTGCATTGCCACGTTATAAAGATCCAAAGCTGCAAAGCCACAGGTTGTTGCTACTTTATAAGCACACGCTTAAGAACCACTTTGAGTTTTTTCATCTCACCTTTTTACAGACTCAACAATTTCTCCTGTTGTTGGCAGCAACTGGGGATAAAATGTCTATGTGACCTGCTTACACCACCGCCTGGCAAAGGACTTCCCTGCCTTCTCTCTGCCTGCCCTTTGCAGGGTTTTCAATACAGCACCCGTGTTTCTCCTGGCACCCAGCAGGTCAAACTACTGGGGTAAGAGGAGAGCTCTGCTCCGTGCAACCACTTCTCCCTCCTTCCAAGCAACTCCACTGGAGAGGCCCCGAGGTTTAGCATCTCCCACCTGGCACCAGAAATGTTGATGTGAAATATCCCCTCTCCTCTTGTCCAAAAAGCTGCATCCCTCCCTCCCCAGCTCTGGAGCAACTCCTGAGGAGCAGAAATCCAACCCTGGGGTGTCCATCCCACAGAAACCATACCTTGCTGACAAGTACTGCTGATGGTTGCAGCTGCTCGAGCCAACTGGGACAGCAGCCACTGCCCTCCCTCCCCCCGTGCCAGCCTTACAGCTCAGGTGTCCTCAGGAAGGAGAGAATTAGCGAGGACTTTAATGCTGGATTAGGCTGCCCCAAGTTTTTCCTTTCTCTCCTACCACCAGCTCAGCCCGTGGAAGCGAGCAGGTGGTCTCCGGTGTGGGTTACAGCCTGGGACTGCCCCTTGGGGTGGCCACGTCTTCTCCTTGACCCACAGACCTGCTGCCTCTCCAAGCGGCTCGAGGGGGCCGATGCCCGGGGGTGCACCCCAGGATGGCCCAAGGGCACGGGAATGGGAGCTGCTTGAGGTTACAACTCAGAACCCACCGTGTCCTCTGCTGCGCAAAGCCTGGGGCCCATTTTGCAAAGGGGCCCTTGCTGCTCCATGTGCAGGGTGAACATTAACTGGCTCCCAGGAGCCCGTTTTATTCAAAACCCATCCACCAGACCACGGGTAGAGCACCCCATGCAGACAAAATGTTCTTTCCTATGCTTTTAGGCATTTGCCCTCTCCACAAAACCTTTGAAACATTCAACCAAGCTGCAGCCATCCCAGCAAACCTTAATGGCCCTTTAGCCCCGGAGGACTGAGCAACACAACGTTGTGGCCATGCTTTCACGCCGCAGAGGAGTATGCGCCGTTCCTCCTGTGGTCGGAGTCGCAACCATTAATGTAACCACTAGGAAACTGGAGTTGACGTTACTTGTCGAGCGGTATTTGGTAGGCTTCCTGGCTGGATTTAGATAGCCTGGCAGGCTGCCCTTCCACAGAAGTCATGTGGAAAGCCACGCAGAAGATCTGGCTATTGCGATAATGCCGTCTTTCTAAAAAGCCTGTTCAGCGGCTGAATGAGCTCATGTGGATTCAGGACAAAAATCCCATAATTATGTATCACAGAAATAAGAATTAAAAAAGACCTCATATATGATTTTTCCCTGGGGCTTACAGATTTGTCCAAACCACTGTGTGCCGAAAGCCAGGAAGACGTATAAGGAGAAAGTCACTTTGCATTTACCCTGTTTCTCATCTTTCCTTGAACATCTGCTACTTGTTGTTGCTAGAGGGAGGTTTGGGGTGAGGGCGCACATGGGATCTTGCCTGCTATTGCCATTCTCTTACTTTCTGCTACGTATTGTTCAGTTTTTTTAACCCTCGTTGACTTTGAACAGCTCAGCAAGGCTCATCTGCCACCCTCGTTGGGTGCTGCTTTGCACCTTCTGAGAATGCCCAGCTGAGAAGTTTTCCTTG
>NW_009259063.1:2979611-2987005 GCF_000687185.1 Egretta garzetta
CAAAGGGTGACTAAAAAGCTTTTGTTAAAATACATCAGGTCTGTCTTGCTGGATTGGACGTGCCTGGGAGGCATCAGTTCGCTGCATTGTGGATTACAAATGTGTCCATGTCAAAAGACCAGAGCGTGATGACTCTGCATTGGCTCTCAATTTTAGCAAAGGTGCTGGGTCCTGAGGAATCATACCTCAAAAGAGCAGATCCCTCCCCTGATTATGCAGTCTCAGGTAACCAGTGCTGTCCCCTGGGTGCCTGACATTAGCAAAATCCCCTCGTTCTAAGCCAAATGGCAAAGCAGCAGAAAGAAACGCGAGCTCCATATTTCAGAGGTGTCACGCTCCTCCCATCAAGTGTTGGGAAGAGTTACCCGTGCAAAATGGATATTTCTCTCTGGCTCCTCTCTTAAGCACAGTTCACTAACAGATCCTTTCCAGCCTCTGACCAGTGGTCCAACAAGAGGAACTAAGTGCACCAAGTCACGTTTTAATTTGCTGATCAAGGGTCTCCATACATGAGAAAGCCCTATTGCCTTTGGGAGGGCATGAAAACACAGCCAAACTACCTGTGCAGGTATCACCGCTTGGTAACTGCCCATGGACGTGCCTCCTACGCCCCCCACCCCATGGGAGAAAACCAATCTAGCCAGGGACTGGGAAGAACGATACCTTATATTTGCTATGGGTAAAACCATGCATAGAGGGCTTAGCAGCATGATTGACAAGCCAGGAAGAATTCAACTGGCGACTGCTCTTTTTGTGGACACAACCTCAGAAGACAAAACTCTGGCCCCAGAGGTTTGCTTTTAATTTGCTGCTCTACAAGTGCAAAAGTAGGGAAACTGCACCCAGGCTGGTGGCTCCTGACCCTCCTGCTCAAGGTGCAAGGCAGCAGGAACCCAAAAATAATGGTTGCAACACATCAACTCATTGAACTCCATCTGCCACAGCAACGGCTGTACCCTGTGCAGCACCACTTGTCTGCTGGGATATGAAGTGTCTCAAGGACAGCTGATGCACAACTCATAGCTTGGGAAGCTGGTGGAGCTTCAGGAGTTCGTGCCAAAACAGCAAGGAGGTATCAGTGTTTTTCACAAGAGAGAGTTTGAAGTGAGCCAAATTCTCCTTTAGCCAGCGTGATTTATCCCTCGGTATTTTCAGTCTTGTCTAAACCAAGCTTCTCTCAGGAAGTTTTCATTTCCAGCACATATTTGCCTTTATAGGACGAGTAAGAGGAGGTGGGACAATCTCATGGTACAGGCCCTGGGCTGAGCTACAGGGTACACTGAGTAAATTCATAGCTCAGCACACAGACCCTGCCTGCATGTAATTGTGCCACTCGGAGCAGAAATTCGAAGCAGATGGGGCACAAGCATGTTGGGCTTCTGTTGAATGAGTCAGAAGCTCTGACACAGGATTGAGACTGGTGCACACCATGGGCACGTGCTCCATGTACCAAAACGCACTGCACCACATGCTGCCATGTTCTTATCCCCCTACCATACGTTCTGCAATGCTGCTACTGCTGGTGGGTAAACACCTGAGGATCTGGCCAAGGTCAGCCAATGCTGTGGAAAAAAAAAAAACCTCAAGAAAAACATCCAGAGCTTGGCTCACCAGCATGGCAATTTGTCTGCCTGTAGAGGTCATGCCACACATCATGAGGTCCGAGTCTAGCCTCCACAAGTAGGCTTGGTGCTCACGTTCAAGCCGCTCAAGACGCTGCTAAGACAGACATAGAGGGGGATTTTCCTTGCACAAGCAAGCCAGATTTTGAGAAAAGCTTTCATCAACTTTCAGGAGAAGTTTTGATCTATGCTTGTACAAACATAAAGAATTTTTTTGACCAGACACGAGGTAATCCTGTGACTCCCAGCGCTGACACAGCCCCACGCACTTTGTCAGTCGTGTGGCCAACAAGATGCTGTTTGGCTGACGACCCCCTCCAACTCCAGTGGGAAGAATGAGCCTGTGACAGCCCTCCCAGCTCGGTAAGAGGAGCATTTCCATCCCCAGAACAGCATTCCCTGCTCACCAGCAGCATGGGTGTGCTAAGCCAGCACACACAAGTGCTCATGACCATAAAACCAGTCATCAAAGTTTTTGGGGTGCTGCTGTCCCCAGGGGTTCCCAGGAGCCTGCAGGGGTCTTGTTGCCGATGTCCCTGTCAGCTGAGGCATGGTCTGTGGGAGCCCCAGGGGAACGGCACCCCCTGAGCCCCCATGTCCTTCCCTGGGACTGCATGTGGTCTGGCACCGAGTGGTTTTATTTCTGATGTCCCAGAGATGGATTTGGGGGAGCGAGGGAAAAGAGCATTGGCATCTATGCTTCTAGCAAGAATTGATCAGAATGAAGAATAAAATAAAAAATAATCCATGGATCCTATTTTACAAACCTCAGGTCAAGAGCGCGCGAGTGCATTAAACCTGTGGTCTCATAACACTGCCTTGCCTTTCCTCCACCAGGTCACATAGGATGTTTCGGAGGCGATGGCACCCACGCATCCTTTTGGACCCTGAGGAGGGGTACCTCTGCCTGGAGACACCTTACAGGTCCGAGGATGCCCATGGCCATGAACTTCATTTTGCGTACCCAGGAACACGAAGAGCTCGTGCAACACCCGTCACCTCCAGGTACCGCTTGGCACCACCAGCCGGGCTGAGGCAGTCTCCTACAGAAACTTCTTCCTCAGTTTGCGTGGCAGATCCCATATGGGGTAGGGAAGCTTCCTACTCTAAGGGCTTGGTTTTAATTTTTTTAAAGCAGCTCTTCGACTTGTTTGCCGAGCTAAAGTTTTTTAAGGATCCTGAGGCAAATCCGGCCTCGGATGGTGGATCCTGGTATTGCAGATGAAGCAAATAACCAGTAAAATGACATGCACCAGCTTTTCCACACATCATTACAGAGGAAGGCACATGTCCAGGGTAGATTCAAGATGTACGGAAGCAGAAAAATACAGAAGTAATGAACATTTTAAAGCAAAGAATATGCCTGCTTAGTAGGTATTTCTTGTGTAAAGAAAAAGCGGTTATCTTTCTGAATATACCCTTTCAGAGTGATTTTCTAGAATTAACATTTTAGATTTTGAACACGTATCAGCTATACTGTTGATATATAATATATGATCTCTATATTGATATATATTGATCTATTGTATCAATATAATACAAACATTCAGTTGAAAAGCAGAACAAATCAATCCCATGCTCATCAGCTGCAGATTCAGTTCTAACTTACCAGCATCTTCACTGTTTTAAATTCTTGTTTTCCACTGCCTCTTTTTATATGAGATAACTATTTTATTTACTTATTTTCATGCTAAACTTACGCAGAACTTCATCCAGCTTTAGCACAATGGTGGGAGAGCATGGGGGCAGCTGTGCAGGATGTAAAAGTGGAGCCGAGGCCTTGGTGGGGGGAAAGGGGTTTGAGCAGGGAGCTGAGCCCTGACAGGAGGGGAAAAAAAAAAGAAAAAAAGGGGAAACTCAGTAAGACCCCCGTGCGTCCATCTGGGGCACTACCTGCTGGCAGGACAGCTTGTGCAGTGTGTGCACGGCTTCGTGCTGCTCCTGGAAAACAGTTATTTTCTGTACGACAGCCACCACCTCCTCACGTGCCATGGTTATTTTGGGCAAGGTTGGGTGGACTGGCATGGAGATAAGTGGCTTTGAAATCCTCCGCTGCGCTTCATAAGGAAGGATCCCAGGTATGCAGGATGCAGGAGGAGGGCTGAGGTGCAGGGAAGTGAGAGGGGAGCGCTGGGAACGCAGCGGCTCGAGCTCTTTAGGACAAAAGCAGGGGACAAGGATGAAGCGAGGGGACAGCCAAGGGCTGAAGACAGAGCGCTACAGTGCTGAGGATTTCAAGTGGTTAGAATAACCATTCACACCTCAGGAATGTCGAGGTTTATTTAATATGTCATTGTTTTGCCCTCTTGCCCCCAGCCCTGGAGAGGAGGGAGCAGTAGCACTTTGCATGCCCGGCGGAGAGCGAGGGGCTCTCCTCCCATGCCGATGCTGCATGGCATCACCAGAAACCCAGACTCCCCCCTCCCCTCTGCAGAAGAAATGTGTTATCGGAGCTTTGCCTGCACCCATTGCACTTCACCAGCTCCTGCATCCGCAGGCACCGGCCAGGATGCGGCACAGATTTTGTCTGCCCCTGGGATGCACTGAGCTGAAAGCACCCAAGGATTGATTTTGTTATCTTATTACATTCTCCTGCTGCAATAAAAGTCAAACCATTGAGTAAAACGCTCCCAATAGGAAACACAAAGATCTGCAAATGGAAAACACAGGAAAGGTTTTTGTTACCATGCCAGCCCTGATAAATGGTGAAATATGGTGTTTTCTGCTGTTGCTTTCATAAATGCAGGCTGCAGGGGCAGACTCGCTGCTGGCGGAGGCAGAGGATGGTCTATGTGGCTCTTTGGTTGGACTCAGAGGGTGGACTGTGTGCTCCTCGCTGCATCAAAAGGAAAGAGAAGGCAAAGCATGAGTCCTGACTCATACCTGCACAGAGCACATACGTGCTAAAAACAATGATCCACAATTTTCAGGCATTATTTGAGCAGGGGAAAAGCAAAGTAGGAGGGAGGGATTTCTCACCAGCTGAGAAAAATGAGACCATAATTGCAAAGACACCATATCCTCTGCCTTCCCTGCTACAGGTCTTGAGTCCCCAGCATGAAGCGTGCCATGTTATTCTATTCAGATTTGAACAAATTCAGTCAGAGCAGCGCAGCCACGTAGGACGGCCACAGGAACCCAGTGCTCATGGGCTCGTTAAGGGAAAACACGGGGTGCCTCCCTGCGCCCACGCAGCATGGAGCAGGGCTCAAGCACCCCAAACTCAACGTGGCTCTGGCAGGAGCCCTGGCAGAGCGGGTCAGCCCCATCAGGCAACGGGGATGGAGCCCTGGGCGCCCACTGGTCCTTTTCCCCAGGCAAGGAAGGAGCCGGTTGTAGGCGGCAGGAAGGCGGACAGGGAGGGATAAAAAGGAAGAACCCCCCGACCAGAGGCCACAGCTGATGGCCGTGCCCAGGGCGTGCACCCCAGCCGCTTCTGCTCCGGAAACGCCAGCGGGAGGCCCAGCGAAGGCGAGCCACGCGGGGAAAAAAGCAGCCTCAGAGCATGTCTAAAGGTCGTGACACTCGACCTCTTCATTTCTTTTCCTCTTTGAAACCTGATTACCTCTATTTTTAGGCCCGTGCTTGGGGAAGGAGTGGGGGCAGGAGTGGCCTGACCCTGCTCGATAGCGTGGCTCCGCTGCTTTCCCTCCTCTCTGCGTGCCCCTGTTTGCACATCGCAGCGATGGCCCTGCGTACTCGTGCACACTCTAACCCCCTGAGCAAGCTGGGTTTGGTACCGGGGTGCTTTCACCACCCCAAATCTCCTGCAGACCGATGTCTGCCCTGTCGACTTGGCGTGTGCAAGGAGAAGGAGCACGTGGTGTAGCGGCGTAGCTGGCTGGGACAGGCAGTGGCAGCTTCCATGGGGATTCACTCTGGGTGGTGGGGGGAGAGATGAGGTTTGGTGAAAAAGGGTCTGTGGCCACATCCAGATGTTTGTTCTGCATTGAGATAGCCCTGTGTGCGCTGCTGGTGAGCGAGGGACTGCTGGGAAGGTACTGGAGCAGAGAAGGGACTGGGGGATGTCAGAGGCAGAACACAGAAATCATGGATTTAGAGACTCATTATTGCACACCAACATAGGCTCTGGGTTTTTTCCATTTAAGATGGGCAAAATCATGCTTGCAGAAACAAGGAAAAAGGGGTGAAATAATCACAGGTGGCAATAGCAAAGCTGGCTCCCAAGACAACACCCCCTTCCACCAAGCACAATGTCTATTTTATTTTACCATTGTAGCTTAGCTGAGCAATAAGAAAATAACAACAAAACCCCATAACCTTCCGTCAGACTATTTTGCCAGGCACACACCAGTTTTCTCCCACTCCAGCTACCCAACTGCCAGGAGAGGGAAGGAGGAAAGCCGGGAGCTGAGCAGGACCTGCTGGCACGGGGGGTCCCCAGGCAGGGTTGGGCTCTCCCTTCCTTCCCCGGGCAGCAGCGGGGGCTGCCGGGACGTGGTGAGCGGGTGTTACTTCACCCAGTAAGAGTTTTGCATCCTGCCTTTCCCACAGCTCCGGCCAAAAGCAAGCTGGGGCCAGCACCTGTGGGGAGGAGGGGTGGGGGCTTTGCGTTGTTTTATACATAGGCATTTTGAAAAAAATAATGCTGAAGGCCACTTTGGTGGCAGCAGCTGGGAGAGGAGTGACTTGGATCCCCAGGAAAGGGTCCCTGCGAGCATCAGCACACAGCTTTTCAGGGGGATGCAAGGTCACGCCCTAAAAAGGACCCTTCAAAACCCAAGAAAGTGCTGCTTGGCCTTGCTGACATGGCAGAATCTTTCTCTTTCTTTCTTTTTATTTTAAAGCAAAGGTTATCCTGTCCCCCCAAGGCCTGACTTCTTTCACATCACCCATACAGCAACATCTCGCAAACATATTCAACAACAACAAAAAAAAGTAAAACTGGGGCTCTGTATGCTAATATGATACCCACATGTTATTTCATATACCCCTAACACACACACATACAGAGCTTTCTGTTTTGTTTTGGTTTTTTTTTTTAAAAAGGCCCAGGGTATGGTCAACCAATTCTCTTGGCTGCTTAGCAACAGGCAATTGAGACTGCCTATCAATTCTCAGTTTATAATAACCTGAGGCAGACTGAGATTTTTGTTTTCCCTTGAGCTTTTGTCTTCCCTTCTCTCTATAATAAATACCAGAAATGTAGGGGCAGCGTGTGTCAGAAATCCCCCGGTGGAATATCTTTCATCACGCTGGCAGGGCTGCTCCTCCGGCAGGACAGAGCTCCAGGTCTCACACACCCTCCTCTCCTTTATTAAAACATTTAAGAGATTCATTCTGCATTAGACCACACCTCACAGTAGGTTTATCTTTAAAAGAGGTAAGTTAAAAATAGACATGTTCTGTTTTGTATTAAAAAGAAGACCCAAAGAATTCACCTGGACAGACAGACTGAATCCAACTCTCAAGATATACAAATAACCTGAGTAGTTCTGTCTTTGAGTATGCTATAAAAAAAAAGGACAGAATATAATTAATTTCACTGGTTAACAGAGCCCTAAAGAGCATGCCCTGCACTGCAACTTAAGGGGCTGGAGCTGTGGCCCGGCCGTGTTCATAGAATCATAGAATGTTTTGGGTTGGAAGGGACCCCTAGAGGTCATCTAGTCCAATCCCCCTGCAGTGAGCAGGGACACCGCTAACTAGATCAGGTTGCTCAGAGCCCCATCCAACCTGGCCTTGAATGCTTCCAGGGATGGGGCCTCCACCACCTCTCTGGGAAACCTGTTCCAGTGTTTCACCACCCTC
>NW_009259063.1:2987027-2990847 GCF_000687185.1 Egretta garzetta
TCTCGATCCTTTCTTCCCCCAGCCTGTACTGATACTGCCCTAAAGAGCATGCCCTGCACTGCACCTTGCACTTGGCCTTGTTGAACCTCATGAGGTTCCTGGGGAGATGCGGTGGTGGCAATGCACGAAGGCATTGGGAGCATGGTGCTGTGCCCCAGTGAGTGCCCAGGAGCTGCTGCCTCGCGTTGGAGGTGATGGTGGAGAGGTGGGGTACTCAGCCTGCCCTGCAAGGTGCTGACGGGCAGTGGAGAGGTGTGGTGGGGTCTCTGAGGCCAGCTCTGCTGCTACAGCATGCTTTCTCTGAAACCCTTTTGTCCTCCACTTGGTAGCACCTGAGGGATGCTGCTTGCTGACTATCACTGCCCTTACTCAGGAAGGAAAAGCAACCTGTAAGGCCTGGAGATAAAGCAAACCTATGGAGATAAAGTGTGAGCCAACGGGGGAGCCAGTTTGCCCCCCTGTGCCCCACGAGCAGCCCTGTCACCAGAGCCTGGGGCAGGGCAGCCTCAGGCTGGTGGGGACTCTGTGGTCTTTTCAGGTGTGGCCCCTCCATACCAGGATGATTACAATTCTCGTAGATATCCCATACCCAACAACCTAAGCATTTGCATTATAAGTAGCATTTCCAGGAGACTGACACATAGTTTTTATAAGCATCAAGCAGGAGGAGCCCGGCCACCCCACCTGCCCTGGATCACCCTAGCAAGGGATCAGCATCCCTGGTGCTGGTCCACAGCCCGCAGCTTCATCAGGGCTGCAGCTCTCCCGCTCACACAGCATGGTGCAAAGCAGCCTCCTGCAGCCCTCCGACCCACAGCCACGCTGGGCTCCCTGCCCATGGTGGCCCTTGTCCTCTCCCTGCAGAGGACGAGTGTTTTCCCCCACGTGGGGAGCCCCAGCTCTGGGCAAGAGGCTTTGCACCAGCCAGCCCCCCTCAGCCCACCAAGACATACCTGCTCACTGTGGGTCCCTGGGTGCCCGTGCTCCCCAGGCATGGCTGGCCTGTGACCCTCAGCAGCAGCAGCAGCAGATGTAACATCAGAAGTAGCATCCTAATTGCTGATGACCAATGTGACCAGCAAGCAGCACTATTCCTCACAGCCAGGCTGTCTGAAGGGGACCTGCAAGCAAACTGCTGCAGGGAAGACTGAAATGCTCTCCTTTTGCCGAGGTGTCCACAAGTCCCGCAGACAGGCTCTGATCCTTACCTGGTCTCCACCATATGTATGTCACAGGACCAAGAGCTGTTTCTCCCCAGAGCTCATGACCTGAACGATGGTCAGAAACTGCTGCCAACGCCTTTGCTTTCTTGATCTTTCTGTGCACATCAACAGGTCCTTCGGATGCTGGTTTCACGCTGTTCCTGGAGGTGGCAGAGGCGATGGGAGACTGGGAAATCCAGTAATATGGATGAATCTCTTCCCACAAGGACCACTCTGAAGGATCATTAAAACCTTCCCCTTGCAGCAGGAACACAGCCCTTCCATCCATCTCTGGGCTGGGGCCTGATGAACTGTTCTGAGCTGCTGTATCACACAGTACCATCACTCCTCTTCCTTTCGCTGGAAATCTAGAAGAGCATCCAGTTATTTTAAAATCAGAAGGTATGGAAACAAGTCATAGGCAGGGTACACATGGGGACCGGCCTAGGTGTTTGCTTAGCCCAAGGGCCCTGTTGTCCTCACAGAGACTGCTCAGCAGCTTTCCTCACCTCGAGCGATAGAAGCACACTGCATGCATGCATCACCCCAGTGGCATGGCTTGGTAACATATGATTAGCAAATAAACACACACTTATTCATGCATGGAATATAAAGGCACATCTGGAAAACGTGTGTGTGGAAAAGCAGTACTTTGGATGCTCCACTTGGTCTAAAAATGACATTTTCATCTCAAAATGGATTAATGAATTAGTCGCAAGTAAAGTAGGTACAGGAACTATCATCAGCAGGACGTTTACCATCCCAGGAGGTGGTAAGTGCCCCAATACAAAGGGGGGCACTTCTAAAGCTGGAAGGGACAGAATCTGGCCAGGAAGATTAAAAACTCCTTCTCAATTTAAAAAGATGCACAGGGGAGGTGGTGGTGGGGGTTGTCTTGCATCATCCCAGTGCCAGCTACGAATCTGGCTTATAAAAAAAAATACGGGTCCAGAAATCCAGAGCTTCTCCCATCAAATCCACCTAAGCAAGTTAACCAGGCACCACACCAGCATTACCTTTAGTGGTTCAAGGTCCCCCCCAGCTGCTGGGGGAGGCTGCACCCTGCCATTGACCCAGCCCTACTGCCTTTCCATCGATGAAGACAGTGGTTGATCAGCTCCCCTCAAGCCTGCAATACAGCAGTTATAGTTCAGTTATAATTGCATTGAAAATTGCACCAATCTATCTTCTCCCCCCATACCTCTCCCTGTGCTCTGCCCTCCTGTTAGGGCAGTAAAATGATGGGAGAAAGCAAGCTCTACCCTTCAAAATAAGTTGTTAAGGAAAAAAAAAATATTTTTCACAAAATCTGTGCATTTGACCTCTTCATAGCAGGAATTAAAAATCTACAAAAAGAAATCCAGGACACTTGGCGCGCTGTTGTTGGAATAGCGATTTCTGGATGCAAAGCATCTGACAGGGATTACAGAAACGCCGAACTCCAATGCAATCCTTTAAGAACGGGGAAATATTTTAAAACACATCAGCTGTGGTGTAAATCACTGAAGCCTCACAAGGGCTTGTCATCACGAAAGTGATAGCATTATAAGCATACAGTTAACTTATGGCATCTCTGGTGCAATTCTGCACTGGTAACTCACTTCTGGAACAGTTAATATACTTTTTAAAGAAATTTACTTATGGCTAAGAGTATACATTCAAGGGAAACACAACCACCAGAAAGAATATTAAATACTGGAACAAGTACCCACACAAGAGGTTACACTGTTTTAACCAGCCTGAATTCAACGCTGGCTCTCAAACTGGTGACGTTTTCCCAGATACAGCCTTCCCGTAGAGCCTTGTACATTAGTGCGACTGTACAGCTGGTGCACGAGGTGGAATGAGACCCTTTCCCAGGGGGGAGGATGCACCACTGGCAGCTCCGTAATTCACCAGTTTCTTTGAGGAAAACAGGTTTGGTTTAAAAAAAAAAAAAAAAAAAAGAAATCGGCAACAACTAAAAAGTCCAAACCAGAATAACACTGAAGGTAGAAACTTAATCGGGAGTGCAGACTGCTGAGAAAACAGCTCTAGTGTACAAGAAAATTACCCATACTGATGCTGTGCGATTTGTGTGTTAAGCTATTTATTATGCTCACACACGTGGCAATATATTAAAATTCTTGTTGGCAAAATGTCCATTCAAAATTAAATGATGCTTTGGCCTCACCACCAGGATTTTTCTCATACCAAGTCACATTTGTAATAAACTTTATTAAATGCGATAAAATACTACACAGTTCAAACAGAGAAACCCAACAGGGAAATCATGTCCATTTCTGTTAAACTAAGTAGCAGAGCTTTGTTGCTGGCATTAGGAGAACAGCTCTGAGCTTCGCTAGAGATATGTTCTAGAAAATCCCCATAGTTCTTAATGAATAATTGAAGACAATATATAACGGAGACGCTTGTTATAAGTAGCATTTCCAGGAGACTGACACATAGTTTTTATAAGCATCAAGCAGGAGGAGCCCGGCCACCCCACCTGCCCTGGATCACCCTAGCAAGGGATCAGCATCCCTGGTGCTGGTCCACAGCCCGCAGCTTCATCAGGGCTGCAGCTCTCCCGCTCACACAGCATGGTGCAAAGCAGCCTCCTGCAGCCCTCCGACCCC
>NW_009259063.1:2990994-2991500 GCF_000687185.1 Egretta garzetta
CCCCGGGCGCCCCCCCTGCTCGCTGTGGGTCCCTGGGGGCCCGTGCTCCCCGGGCATGGCTGGCCCGTGACCCTCAGCAGCAGCAGCAGATGTAACATCAGAAGTAGCATCCTAATTGCTGATGACCAATGTGACCAGCAAGCAGCACTATTCCTCACAGCCAGGCTGTCTGAAGGGGACCTGCAAGCAAACTGCTGCAGGGAAGACTGAAATGCTCTCCTTTTGCCGAGGTGTCCACAAGTCCCGCAGACAGGCTCTGATCCTTACCTGGTCTCCACCATATGTATGTCACAGGACCAAGAGCTGTTTCTCCCCAGAGCTCATGACCTGAACGATGGTCAGAAACTGCTGCCAACGCCTTTGCTTTCTTGATCTTTCTGTGCACATCAACAGGTCCTTCGGATGCTGGTTTCACGCTGTTCCTGGAGGTGGCAGAGGCGATGGGAGACTGGGAAATCCAGTAATATGGATGAATCTCTTCCCACAAGGACCACTCTGAAGGATCA
>NW_009259063.1:2991530-3022088 GCF_000687185.1 Egretta garzetta
GGAAGGAGGATGGGAGTCCCCACAGTCCCAGCGCAGCCTCACAGCCCTTCCATCCATCTCTGGGCTGGGGCCTGATGAACTGTTCTGAGCTGCTGTATCACACAGTACCATCACTCCTCTTCCTTTCGCTGGAAATCTAGAAGAGCATCCAGTTATTTTAAAATCAGAAGGTATGGAAACAAGTCATAGGCAGGGTACACATGGGGACCGGCCTAGGTGTTTGCTTAGCCCAAGGGCCCTGTTGTCCTCACAGAGACTGCTCAGCAGCTTTCCTCACCTCGAGCGATAGAAGCACACTGCATGCATGCATCACCCCAGTGGCATGGCTTGGTAACATATGATTAGCAAATAAACACACACTTATTCATGCATGGAATATAAAGGCACATCTGGAAAACGTGTGTGTGGAAAAGCAGTACTTTGGATGCTCCACTTGGTCTAAAAATGACATTTTCATCTCAAAATGGATTAATGAATTAGTCGCAAGTAAAGTAGGTACAGGAACTATCATCAGCAGGACGTTTACCATCCCAGGAGGTGGTAAGTGCCCCAATACAAAGGGGGGCACTTCTAAAGCTGGAAGGGACAGAATCTGGCCAGGAAGATTAAAAACTCCTTCTCAATTTAAAAAGATGCACAGGGGAGGTGGTGGTGGGGGTTGTCTTGCATCATCCCAGTGCCAGCTACGAATCTGGCTTATAAAAAAAAATACGGGTCCAGAAATCCAGAGCTTCTCCCATCAAATCCACCTAAGCAAGTTAACCAGGCACCACACCAGCATTACCTTTAGTGGTTCAAGGTCCCCCCCCAGCTGCTGGGGGAGGCTGCACCCTGCCATTGACCCAGCCCTACTGCCTTTCCATCGATAAAGACAGTGGTTGATCAGCTCCCCTCAAGCCTGCAATACAGCAGTTATAGTTCAGTTATAATTGCATTGAAAATTGCACCAATCTATCTTCTCCCCCCATACCTCTCCCTGTGCTCTGCCCTCCTGTTAGGGCAGTAAAATGATGGGAGAAAGCAAGCTCTACCCTTCAAAATAAGTTGTTAAGGAAAAAAAAAATATTTTTCACAAAATCTGTGCATTTGACCTCTTCATAGCAGGAATTAAAAATCTACAAAAAGAAATCCAGGACACTTGGCGCGCTGTTGTTGGAATAGCGATTTCTGGATGCAAAGCATCTGACAGGGATTACAGAAACGCCGAACTCCAATGCAATCCTTTAAGAACGGGGAAATATTTTAAAACACATCAGCTGTGGTGTAAATCACTGAAGCCTCACAAGGGCTTGTCATCACGAAAGTGATAGCATTATAAGCATACAGTTAACTTATGGCATCTCTGGTGCAATTCTGCACTGGTAACTCACTTCTGGAACAGTTAATATACTTTTTAAAGAAATTTACTTATGGCTAAGAGTATACATTCAAGGGAAACACAACCACCAGAAAGAATATTAAATACTGGAACAAGTACCCACACAAGAGGTTACACTGTTTTAACCAGCCTGAATTCAACGCTGGCTCTCAAACTGGTGACGTTTTCCCAGATACAGCCTTCCCGTAGAGCCTTGTACATTAGTGCGACTGTACAGCTGGTGCACGAGGTGGAATGAGACCCTTTCCCAGGGGGGAGGATGCACCACTGGCAGCTCCGTAATTCACCAGTTTCTTTGAGGAAAACAGGTTTGGTTTAAAAAAAAAAAAAAAAAAAGAAATCGGCAACAACTAAAAAGTCCAAACCAGAATAACACTGAAGGTAGAAACTTAATCGGGAGTGCAGACTGCTGAGAAAACAGCTCTAGTGTACAAGAAAATTACCCATACTGATGCTGTGCGATTTGTGTGTTAAGCTATTTATTATGCTCACACACGTGGCAATATATTAAAATTCTTGTTGGCAAAATGTCCATTCAAAATTAAATGATGCTTTGGCCTCACCACCAGGATTTTTCTCATACCAAGTCACATTTGTAATAAACTTTATTAAATGCGATAAAATACTACACAGTTCAAACAGAGAAACCCAACAGGGAAATCATGTCCATTTCTGTTAAACTAAGTAGCAGAGCTTTGTTGCTGGCATTAGGAGAACAGCTCTGAGCTTCGCTAGAGATATGTTCTAGAAAATCCCCATAGTTCTTAATGAATAATTGAAGACAATATATAACGGAGACGCTTGTTTGCTACCTCCAGAGTTGGATCCTAGAGGACCATTAAATTAATTTTTAATAACGTATGCTATGGTTAAAGTTATGGGGCACAAAATTTCACTCTAAATATGCTCATTGTATAAAGAACAATCCCAAGGTTATAACCTGGGTAGCGGGAGGTTTACAATGACTAATAAAGCAGGAAGGAAAACATTAGGAGAGCTTACAGCTACTCCAATTTGTTTTTCACAGATCATTTGCCTCTTACCTAAAGACATATTCCATGACTTTAACAGTGCACCGTGATGATAACGCTCAAATTTTCTGGTGCAGCTCTCCTCACTTACACGGTCACTTTTACCCCCCCCGAAGTTAGGAACCGTGCAGGCCATTCAGGTGTGCAGGGTCCGTGCAAGATCCTGTCCAGTGTAGTTATTGATCATATGTGGTCAGTGAGGAGGCAATTTCTGCTAGTGCCTCAGGGTGATGCTGAAAACATTTCACAAATTCATTATACAAGAAGAATTCAGTATAGTTAAGTTGTCTGCAAAATAAATTTGTACAGGACAAAGTAATCATCAGGAAATCCAGCCATTTTTAAATAATTGCTAACTGCACCTAGGCTTCCATCGATAGTGTTTCACCTAATACTAACTGTCCTCAGGAAAGGCTGGTTTATCTTTGGAATAAATGAACACAATAAAAGAAGGTAACAATGAAAGAGTGACAAAACCAGCACAAACTTTAAACAAGGAAAGAACAGAGGAGTTACCAAATACCCCGTGCCATAGATGACTCGGTATTTGTATAGAATCTCTGCAGACTGCCATCAAGATGAGCAGCATGCTGGAACGTATTCGAAAGCAGGTAGCGTAGGGTACATTTTGTAATGCTATGGTGGAGCGCGGGTGTCTAAGACACAGAGTGACAGCCTGTACCCAGCAAAGCTTTTATTTCATCAGAAGCAGAAAGCAGTTTTGGAAACCCTGGTTTGTAATTTCTTGACAAACTCTTTGTCACCATCGCAGCCCACGGTCCATGTTCACCCAAGGTGGAGAAGCCTTTGCCCAACAGTGCTCGAGATGGCAAATGGAAGAGAGGGAGGAAGACAGAGACCTGTGCAACACCTTTGCGCTTTTGAACACAGGCATTTAGAATAAACCGATCTATCATTTGTACCCACCAAGAATGAGATGAAGGAGAAATTCAGGACACACACACCTAGCCAGAACGACGGTCCTTGTCTCCGAAAGGAACTTCTAGTGCCAAACCAGCTATGCAGGCATACTACATTCACTATACAGCCTTATACGGCTTTACTTGGATGAGAGTTTAAGAATTTATCTTTTTACAAGCGATTTTTCAGATTAAGACATAGTTAAGTTTCAATGCTTCAGAAAGAGACATGTGAGACAAGAAGGTCTGTTATGACTTTTTGAAGACGTCTGGAGATACCTCCAAAGGCACTAAGGTCTCCTTGGCTTTCAAAGGCTTGCCAGCCAGGTAAGTGATATGCTACTAAATGATACCTAGAAATCTCAGATAGAACCTGCTCTTAAGATCTGCTATTCAGCCTTGGGCAAGACAAACTGCGTTAGGAAGGAGACTGGCAAAAACTGTAAGTGCCAAGCTGCAGCAATCCTAAACCTTGCTGTTCCTTTTCCTCATTTTTAGACCAGAGCATAAACTGTAGATGAAATGTGGTTCTTGCCAGAAGATTACAGTTACAGTTTCCACACTCAGCAAAGATGGAAATAACTACACAGTAGTGAGGAAGATAAAAAAAAAAATGTTTGTATATATATAAGTCCTGATATTGGCCGGGGGGGATTTAGACCTGCAGGGCCTTTTGTCCCACCCACTTTTCACCATCTCAGAAATTGAGATAGGGATCTTGGGCTTCAGCACAGATTTCTGGCTAAAACCAGAATGCAGGTACATCCCCCAATTTACAACACAGCTTGTTTTCCCTCCAAAGTCTGTCATACCAGGACAGCAAAGATCTGAGCAGTGAAAAAACATTTGCAACCATACAGGCTTCTAAATTCCAATTGATTAATTTGATTTTTTTGGTGGTAATACAGAGTGCAAGAGATGCAGCTATTCCAGGCATCATACAAACACTGACCAAGACAAGATTCCCTGTTGCTAAAACCTTTGTGAACTCCTTAGTCACATTTAAATTAACACTTTGTGACCTTTGGAGAAAGGTCTCGCAAGTTCAGAGATTAAACAGAGAGCAATGTGCATCCGATCATGCAATACACCAATGGCCCTGTGTTTAAATATCACCTGGCTAGAGGGATCGATCATTTTGAAGGCAGCATCCTCCTCCTCCAGGAATCTTCCCTTATTTGAAATGTGCAAAACCACACCAGAGAATTTGCTCATACCACCATGGGCTGTTACTCTCTCAACACTGCTATAAAACCAGGCAGCAGTTTCAGAAAGGCCATTCCTCGCTTCTGTAATTGTGGAGGTTTTTTTTAGTTGGTTGTGGGGTTTTTTTGGTTTTTGCTTTTTTTTTTTCCTTTTTTTTTTTTTTTTAAATGAGCAGGGGCCCTCAGGCCACCCCACCAGAGAGGTTGCTGCGATCAGATGTCCTCCCCTGGGGCTGCGTAGGCAGGCCCGATGAAGACAGCATTGACTCACCCTTGGATGCTCTGCTTCTCCGATCCAACATTGCCTTTGCAGATCCCTGCTAGCAGGGCGAGCCCCAAATCACGTGGGCTCTGTACAATGTTGCCCTGGCTGCAGATCAGTGAGAGAAATCAAATTAAAGTTAGATGTAATGCTTCTTGATAAGTGCTTTCTAGTGATTATAATTAAGTGAGAAATTGAGGGATTTGCCTTTACTTTTTTTTTTTTTTGAGCATTGTGTGATTGTGTAGAAGTTACAGCTCTCTCTCCATAGACTGTCCGAAATCAATCCAAGCTGAAAAGGGGAGTTACCCATGCCCTTGGATTATAACACAAGCAGGATTCAAAAACTCAGTCTACAGCTATGACCCACTGACTCCATGAACTTGAAACGTCCCATTAAAAAAACAAACAAACCAAAAAACAACCAACGCAGAATGAGAGGTTCCCAGGAGCATGACAAACTGATGGGTAAAATAACCTGTGGGTTGGAAAAAGCACTACCAAGGAAACGCCTTGATCTTGAACTGTGGCCGCCAGATCAGAGAGCAGTCTTGAGGGAGGACATCAGGTTCTCATCCGATTGCTGCTTTTAGTAAATGGTCCCAGAATATCCTGTTACGGAGAGAGGGTGCGTGCAGCTACCACAGGCATTAACTGACTGCTCAACTATGCCCCTGCAACATATAAAAATCAAATGACAAAGCAGATGATTAAAGAGAAACAATCAAAAAGAAATTAAAGCTGACCGGTATCTTAAGCTACATCAAATTGCCTTTTGTTCTCCTGAGCAGCTAGGTAGGGATGTTGGAACCAAATTAAGAAGAAAATTATAGCCCTGCTCTTTTCATCTAACCTTGATGTTAAACACCATTTCATGTTGTTGTTGCAGCCATTGCATTTAGCACAAACTCGGGCCACTCTTACTTTTTTACTTATTCCGTTAAAATCCAAGAGACTTTTACAAGGAGGTTTCAGCAGCTCAGTTTAAGGCATGTTTGGGGGGGTTAGTTAGCACAGTCCACTGCCCAGCCGGGGCCAGTTCAAACCTGTGTTCTTTTGGTAAATACATTAGGAAAAGCAAAAGGGTTAAAAAAAAAAAAATTTAAACTTGCTAAAATATGGAGCCACACAATAGCCAAAAGCTATGGAAATAGAAGATCACAGAAAAGACACTTTCAGAATATAAAAGCTGGCAAGAAAATATTAAATTTCAGCTCTACTAAATAAAATATCTTCAGAAGCATTTTTGTTTTAAAGACATCACTGAGATGATAATCAATCAGTCTGGCTACTTAGACACACAGCGCCCCATCGGAGGATTTAGCAAAAATGAAGTACTAAATTATTCAGCGTTTAAGCAGTCGTGTAAGGAATATGTAGCTGAAAAGGACAAACTGCAAAACAAGATATACTGTAGTTTTAACAGGGCCTTCCAGGGAGATATCTAAACATTTCTCCCATGCACAGAATCCAGATCCCAGCTTTTAATCTTGTATTTTTAAGCCAAATTATTCTAGTATTTATGTGCAACAGAAAAGCATGACCTCCATCTCTGAACTTTTTAAATTAGCATTTTTACTGTATTTACAGCTATGTTTTCTCTTTCTCAGCTAGGCTGCTTTTTTTTTTTTTTCTTTTAAAAACCTGCCCTGCTGTTAAAAATCTGTATAGTGTTAAGCTTATAAGGAAATATCAGGAAAGTCTCATCTTTGGATACAAGTACTACACACATACAGTACATGCATATGTCCAAGGGATCACAGAGATAACCCTGTTCAGACAAATACCACATGTTCTCAGAAAGAGGACTTCAAATTAATAAGCTTTAACATTTCAGAGTTTCCTCAAAGTTTTTTTTTTTTTAGCTGTAATGTACACAAACTAGATGAAATTTATTTTCTCTGTGAAAAGTTCTGATGAGTTTTGGATATGCTTTGACAGATCAGCTCTACACCTTCTGGAAGATTTTCTCTTTTAGAAAGTCTTTCTCAAGATTTATTATCAACATTTTTAATGCCTTACAAAACATGAATACAAGCCTATTGGTCCCTGAGACCGTATCACAGCAGTTAATAGCCAAAGGAACAACGACAAGGGCATTCTTTCACGCTATTTCATACAATTTTCATATACAGTTCTAAGATTAAAAATCACATATCATGCTGTTAAAACACAGGTAGGAGCCCACGACACTGGAATTCCTACAGAACCGATACTGTAAAATGTTACACTGACACCAGGCAAAATGGAAATCATTGTTTGCCAGTGCATGCGTCTCAAGGTCACAGTATTAAACAGCACCAAAATAACTCATTAAGGTGATAAATTTTGTCTTAAGTCCTCATCGCTTTTATTCTAGCATTGAATCTAGCATTGAATTTCCTTCTAGCAGCTGCACTAAAACACTAAACCATTCTCAGAGGCTGAGTGACACGATCTGGACATCACGGTTTATTGACTCGCGACGGATGACCAGCACACTTTTCAAGTCTTTGATCACTGGTAGAGATTCTTACTGATCATCTGTCAAATGTTTGTTGCAAATTTCTGAACAGGAGGAGAAAAACCTCAAATCTAAGCCAAACAATAAGGATTAAAACAGCAAGGCATCAACTCTACCTAATTTAATATTAGGATTTGTTTTTAAAGAGAACACTTTTTGAAACTTCATACCAAGCACGTTTTTGGTTGTTGGCCACAGAGCAAGCAGGAATTCTGTACTGAATAAAACCATAGTAGATGTTAATATTCATTCAGATCTATTTCCATGACGAGCTGATAGCACAGGCTGCTGAACAGAATTTGAGGTGTTCTGTGCAGTTTAAAAACAGACAAAAGTTTCAAATCATTGTCCATTTCCACCCTGCCATTGTGACAGAAGGCTGTCTGAGTTCTAAGTATTTTTTTTCCACCTGATTAAAATATGAGAAAGCAAAATCTAATTCTGACAGATTTAACTCATACACATTTACCTAAATGGGCAATTCTCTGTTACTTCAGGACAGTCTTCAAAAGGAGTCAAATTTATTAAAATAAATACTGACAACATGCACATTAAGTTTATCCTTGTTTTTTCCACTGCTTTTCTAAATATGTTAAAAAATGTTGGGCGGCCCACATGTTCATAGTGTCAACTCCACCATTCTGCAGTAAAAATGATTTGCAGAAAGCGCACTACAAAATAACTCTGTTAAGACCCAGACCTGACCATGCTGAATTACTCACTCATACGCAATCTTAGTTTTTCTATCACTCAACTTCTGAGCAGTTTTAGAGATTAGATCAGAACTCAAGAGAAAAAAAAAAAACCCAAAACCTAACAGAAAAGGGATGGACCACCACTCTGGTGGGACAGCAGCAGGACTGGAACTCTTTGGCTTACTGCACAGACCCAAGACCCGAGCCTGGAGGTAACCGTCAGCAGAGCAGGCTGCTGTGCCACCTGACACATTGTGCCAGAGGATTTTGCCTACTTTGGTGAAAATCTCCAGATCTACCCCAGACTGGAAATTTTTAGCAGCAAATATTTTCACTGCTTCCACATTTAAACTCAGTCCCGCTCCCTCGTGCCTGCCCTTGCCTACTCTGATCCCCATGTTCCAGGTCAAGGTCTCCACTGCCCCATTTTACTTGCAGAAAGGTCCCATGCTCTATTTGACAAAGTTCTAGTTGTCTTCTCTATGACACAAAGAGAATGTCCCTAGGCCTAGTCACTGCTTTCTGTGACATTAGCATCAGTCCTCACAATCACATCAGGCTCTTGATTGAGTCTACTCACCTTCCCCCAGGCTTTTTTTTTTTTTTTTTAAAAATCTCCTCTAGTATCAAACTGGACAGCTGCTTCTTGCCTGAAGACCTGCAAGGGGTCATTCAACTCAAGCAAGAAAAAAAAAAAAAAAAGTAAATTTACTACACTCAGCCTTTATTCCTGAAGACACCCTACTTTCAGAAGAGCTGTTACAGGGAACATTGCCAGGATGCAACTGAGGGGACCAGCTCACTTGCTCAGCACAACTGGGACATGGGCAGCATCATCAACACCTAGATGGAACAAGAGGAAGTAATGTGCAACGGAAGGTGACTATAATAGAAGAAACCATCAACTCATCTTCAGAGCCTATAGAGGAACTGCTAGTAATTCAGCTGAATTCAAAGGCCTGAGAAAGTCACAGCTTCTGTCTCGATGTTTTAAAACAGACGTGTGAGATCACAGTGGTGGTTTTTGTTTTAAGTTTGGCAACATAATAAACACCTTGACACTGAGCCTTTTAACAGGAGAAAACTGAGAACCACAGCATTTTCCCTGCTCAATACAAATATAAATACAAGGCAAGTAAGCATTTGACAATTTTTTTTTTTTGCCAGTTGTTAGAGGTGAATTCAAGTCCAGAAACATTAAGCAGTTGGTTCTTCTCAAAAGGTATTTTGCAAAGCAGTAACCCAAATACAAAATGCATCTTAGCATGTATTACAATTAAAAGCTATTGACATACATTCACACTTTAATTTTTTTTTCCCCAAGGAACAAAGCATCAGTAAAGATCCACACGTTCACCTTTCTGCAATCTCCTTGCTCTCCCTGAGAAGTACTTACTTGTGCAGACAATACCACACAAATCAATGCCTCCTTTCCTTAGATGTCACATTAAACTACTCTGGTTTTAAGGGCTGTGAATGGGATTTGCAATCTGTTACAGCGTACGTAAAGACGATCATCTGTACTTATGGAGCAAATACCAGAAAACAGAAAGAGAATGACATCTCCTTCAAAGTACCTGCAGACAGTACAACGGGCATATTTTGAAATTCTAAGGCAACAGGATCGGACCAGCATATGCAACTACTGTAGGGCCCAAGTTAATGTAGTGCTTTCTTCTGCAAAGCAGAAATACTCTGATGTTTTTTCCCTTGTCTTTTTTTAATTCACTAACAGGTAGCAATATGAAATGCCAATATTGCCACCAGATAACTTAGGTACTCAACTTCTGCATTCAGTGAATCCCTTAAGATAACATGTAATGTCTGGTTTGAGTAGTACACTCTATTTAAGATGCTCTATCTAGCAATGTTCATGTGTATTAAAAATACACACACGTGCGCATGTTTGCAGACTTGCAATTTAATGTATTTTCATAATTCACTACAAAAATGTGGTTTCACAACTGCTACCATACACTGGGACTCCTAACAGTAGTACAGAGAATGTACAGATGTCTTTCCCAGAACCAGCAATACCGCGCATTGTGCAAATTGTCTAGGACTCCAATCCTTTTTGAGCAGCAGTTAGAAGAGAGTTTGCGGGTTGAATACTGATATCAAAATACAGATTTAAATAATTTACTCTTAAAAACATCCATATTTATAGCCTCTTACAGAAAATAAACAATTCATCTGATCACGAGATATGTCCTCAGTTTTTCCAGTTCCAAGGTATACACAGGTCTCCATCCTGCAGCACAGAGTAGAAATGCGAAATGCAAAGGTGCATGCCTTGTAGGTACGGCAACGATTCTTCTAGCAGTCGCTTACAACAGTCTATCATCTGTGCACTGGAAACACTGGGCTCCTTATACAGCCGATCCAAAGAAAATTTTTCAGTGGAAGTATCGATCAGCTCTTTTTCTGTAATCATCATCCTAGTAAATGAAGACAACATACAGTGACAAAATTAATATCTTAAAAAAACCAACCTTGAAATAAGTATATTTGTAGGTTATACGCACGTAAAACAAAGGTGTCACTTCCTGTACAGCTATGGTACAGCTGAGATTTTTGTGCAGGCTGATACCCACATCTACCTCGGCGGCTAGAATGAACATGCTTCCATAACTATGGGCAACAGCATGCGTACAGAGCCACATTTGAAAGCCTGCACCATGACTTTTTTTTGCTCGCTGGGTAATGGGGAAAAATACCAAATCAAAAACCCTGTGAGGCTCCATTTTTAATGTAAGGGATGAAAGTGCTTAAATAACCTTGAAAGTGTAAAAGCTTTAAGAAAAAGTCATGTTAGTAAATACTTAGTATGTCATCAAACCCAACAGATGACAGGTACAGTCACCTGATGCACATTAAACTTGTTAATAACTTAGTAATTGCAGAAGTATATCAATTCTGTTTGACTCTATGATCTTAAAGGTATTTTCCAACGTAAATGATTCTATGAATATTGAATTCATAGCTTGCAGATGATTTTTTTTTTTTTTCCATTCACCCCAAAGAGTGGTAAGACACCACATGGCAAACTCAAGCTACTCAGAAATAAAGTTATGTGCAAACTATTTAAGAGTCATTGGAACTGTGACTGATCATCTAATGCAGAGACAGTTCAGGTTCAGCAAGCCTCACTAGTTCAGGCACTGTGCCACATTACCATAGCTATACTTCCAGAGCTAGCTTGGTTATAGAAACAGGACCACTGCTGCCCTACAACACAGTCCCTGTGCTAAGCAGGGGAGGAGCAACAAATCATCAGCACATCTGGAGAGGCACTGGGATGTGAATCAGCCCCAAGCTAAGCATGGACACAGCTACTGGGACTCACATGAAAGCACTACTATAAGGGCTCAACACCGCTCTTTCCAGAGCTCAGAATGGGATCTCCGTGTACTTGCATGGCACTGTGCTCTGCAGAGTCACTTGGATTGCTGTACAAGAGCCCAGCCCAGCTCTGGCAGTCGGGGATGAACTGAGCCAGTGAGTTACCCTGGAGCAAGCCTGCCCTCTCTACTGACCATATCCATGCCACCCTCCTGAGCACCTTCTCTAATACCTGAGCACCAAGCTTTCCTGTTCTGTGAAACCTCAGGCTCCCCTGAAGGATCTGAAGTTAGCTGCACGCAGAGAGAACTGCGGGTTTATTTTTAGTCACTTCCACAAGGAGGCTTACACCTCTATCACAATACAAAACAGACTTTACAAAAGCAAGGCAAGAAGTAGAAGATTGATACTAAATCCTGCATTACTAGGAGACTGACATTATCCACACAGATAAGGCAATTTTCTAGAGCAGCAGTGTTTGAACTCCCCAGTGCATGAGGTCACACAGAATTCCAGCTACGCTATGCTATTTACTGCACACAAAACATTCATCTGCATGGGCAAAGTAAATCCAGTACATCTCAAAATATTTTCCTTTATCTCAGGGCCCCTTTAACAACAGGCTAAGGAAAAATCAAAAGTACAGAAAGGGTTCAGTTCAAGGAAGCATTAAGTGGAAAAGGAGTTTTCAGCTTCAAAAGAAACACAACTAAGGGGAAATATGACATGTACAAAAAAAGTAGAAGTGACAAATACAGAGTGACCGTTTTGTATTTCCTACAGCACAAGAACAAGTGAGTGACAAATGAGGTCATCAGGCCACGGGTCTATAAAACATAGAACACCTCTTCCCTCCTTCATATATACATGCTATGTGTAATTCAACTGTGCAATTTGCTGCCACGGGCTATTTTGAAGCCACAAAGTGTAAATCAGCTCAAAAAAAAAAAAAATTAAGATGGGAAAAAAAAAAGATGATCCATTGAATGCTCTTAACATAAAACAATGTTCCCAGCTTCAACTATTCTCTCAAGTATAGGCAGTCAGAAACTGGGAAGGAGTACAGAGTAAAACACCCACCACATTTTTTGCCCTATTCATACAGCCTTTCCATAAGCTAATGAGTGATGGGGACAGACCTTCGATATGATCCAGTATAGCTGTTCTTTACTATTTTATGCAAACCAGCAGTCATCCAACACACAACAGAAGAGCAAAAATATGTAGTTTGGCTCTTACATTCTTACAACACAGCTACTTATACTCTGAGGGAAGCCCCACTTGTTTCCTGGTTAGTGTCTTTATAACATGGGGTAGTGTGAAGCTTTTTGAAGAGTGAGTTACCCAGATGCAAATTTGCTACAACATCCCTCAAAATCTCTACAGTTTCCAGCTGTCACATAAGGACAGCTACAAAGAGAGCTATTCAGCAGTTACAACTTATATGGCAAAAATAATCTAACTTCAAAGCTGGACTAGGGTATGGAAAAATTCCAAACAAACCTCCATGCTTTACCAAAGTCCATCTCCAAAATATGTCCTCCCAAGTAATCAGGTCTTAACAGAACTAAAACTATAAAGCCTTCAGTAAGACTCATGCCTAAAATAACCTTCACAAAAAAAAAAATCTGGATCTATACATCACATATACACTCATGACAGTGTGATATTTCAATAATGCATTAAAAGCTTTCCAAAGCAGAAAAATAAACTTGCAGTAACAACCTCTAAAAGGACAGTACCAGCCAGTTACCTATCAAAGTATTTTATTGAAAATAAAGCCAGTATCTCTACTTCATGCTCTTAATCCTCAAAGACACATAAAAGCTCAAGAACAGAATTTGCAGTTCTGACAGATATTACAAGTCATGAACTTGATATTAAGCATGGTACCATGGCTCGCTGTTGTCATCTCATCTCACCTCACTCGCATCTGTGAAAGATTATCTCATTATTCTATCCCCATTTTTTTTTTCCTTCCCCAGGTCTCCTTTGGGGAAGCTATTGTAAAAAAAATTATGTAATTTTGTCTTGTAAGCAAAGATCTTTTATTTCTGAGTAAAGTACAACTGCTCCTACAAGGTGAAGGATGGGCATCTTCTAGCAACTGTGCTCACTGTGAATGCTGAAATTTTTGACTTGGTAAAGCTGATGGGTGAAGTTCTGATGGGTGAAGTTCTGTTTTATAAACAGAAGGGTTTTTTTTTCCCCCCACCAAAAGTGCATGAATACATTCTTCAAAGTTTCCTCCTCCTCCAAATAAAACATGACATGCAAAGATTTTCATGAGCTAAATGTGTCAAGTCACATGAACACTTACTCCTCCTTTCTTTTCAGATTCTTTCTTGCTTCCTGTGCTTTGGCAAAAATAAACCATTGAAGGGTTGCTGGATCACAGACCGTTGGGATCATAAAGTGTCCAAATTCATGTAAGCTTGGTGCATATCTGTCACTAATGAAATATGATGGAAGTAAAAAACAAGGTATAATTTTTTTCTTTTACACAAGTATTTCTATGAATTACTTTCAGAATGAATTCTGTGATTAATTGTTGTTATTTTATTTTCAATCAGAATAATTGGTAGAAAAATCAATCAAGTTTGGTTCATGAGAGTACAGAAGCATCATACATAAAGCTTTTTTAAAATGACATTTCAAAAGCAACTGTCAACAATACTCAAAAAATATAAACAGCAGCACCATCAAACAACAGCATCATCATACACAGCTGAGTGTTGACCTGACAGCACAAACCCTTTGATTTAACCCAGCACAAGACTGTAAGATAAAGACAGAACTTTGACTCTAATTTGAATGAAATTAAGCAGGATAGTCTTCCATCTGATTCCTTCTCAACCCATAAAAAGGCACTTAAAACCTTTATAATCAAGAGGACTTTGACATAATGAAAATCCAAGATTATATTAGTTTTCTTCATAGTGAGAGCAATAATCAGCGTAACAAAACAAAGTCAACAACAACAACAACAAAAAGTAAAAGCTCTAAATAAGCCTTTCCTGCAAATACATACCTTTCCAGAATCATTTGTAAGCCTCGCAGACTGCGAGGATGAAAAGGTAGTCTGCTGTCACGTAATTTATTATAGAAAGAGTCTAGAGTCTCATAGTACTCTTCTAGAGTCAACAGGGGTTGCAGTTCTTCAATATATACTACTTGTATGCCTCCCAGAAGCTGGCTTATCCGATCTTCCAAGAACAGCAGCCTTTTTTGAAGTTTGTAATAATTTGGCAATCTCTCAAAAATCTGTGCACAGACACAAACAAACATTTCCTATGTTACAAAGCACAAAACTTAATTTTAAGAAATGAAAAAAATAATGAGAAACTATAAAAGAGGAGACACTTAACAATGAAAACATGGAACCCAAGGGAGGGGGGGGCAGAAACCAAAGTATACCAAAAATCAAAAACATCAAGTATATACATTTTGGGGCAAGATATAATAGAATAAGCTTGTAAATATTTTCTGTATTTTATTATAAAGGCACTAAAAGGCCATAACAAGATTGATGGATGCCCTCTTTCTCTATATATACAGAAATTAATAGTTCTGGATAAAAAAAGTATAATGAGGCCTACATAAAATGTTTATCACCACAGTTATAGTGGTAGAGCTATTTCACATACAGTCAAGAGTGGCTTTGTGGGCCTAATTTCTACAAATTCTCAAAAAAAGAGAAGTGTCTGTTGCTGGAATTAGTTCTTTCCAAGGGTTTGGATCATAACCTAGCTCATCTTGAGTCTGAAGGAAGAGGAGAAAGGAGGAAAGTACCAGATGTGTAATCTACAAAACCTATACCAGAAAAGGTGAAGAAGCAATCAGACTTGCGAGTCAAGACACAGAAGGTGTGATAGGGAGAAGGCTGGAACAGGGCAGCAAGCGTAAAGGGAAAGTCTGTAGTAGTAGTCATCACTACTTACCATCTACCCAGTTATTACTATAACAGTTTTCCATACAAAAAAAAATACTGCTGCTGGAACAAGTCAAGTGATTTCAGAATAATCTCTTTACAAACCCAAGAAAGTAGTAGAATCAGAACAGCTTTTGGCACCATAAAATCCGTTGGTTCAGCATTTGCATTTGTTATAGAGAAAACCTGCAAATATCCTCTAAACACTGTACGTCCGACCAAGCATTCTACATACTTACTTGGAAAGTGTTCTACTGCTTCCTTTTTCTAATACTTAGTAACAAAAGTAATAGCACTTAGGAATGCTTTGTAAAATGGGTTAGAACGGGACAAAAACATTCTGCTCTAAGAACCAAGCGGCTAACCAACCTCACGAAGATTTTTCACTGACTACTTCTGTGTATCATTTAACAAGACCTTCACTACATTTTAAAATAAAAAGCCTTTGATTTCAGGTTCAAGACATACCTCTCCTTTGTCTTCCAAAGCAAATACCATCACCACAACTAACTACATACATTGTCCCATTTGCACCGTACTTTGTGTGGATATATGACTCCTTCAGAAAGTCCCTCAGCAAAGGTTAGAAAGAAGCACTTCTCTCTTCAAAAAAAGACAGTGCTTATTTTAGTATCAATCAGAATCATTATTCCAATGACTATCAACACTCTCAAATCTCAGAGTAGAAAGTTTTGCATTAAATTCTTGTTTCTCAGTTCAAGTTCTTTGTAAATCATTCACATTAACAAACCATGGTTTGTTTTCTCCCTCAGTGAAACATAGATAGGCAAAAAAAAAAAAAAAATCAAACAATCACCAGAGACAGCTTTGGACTGAGTGCATATTATTCATTAATTGGAATACAAAAATAAAATATTCTAATATTCTAGCTGGGTGAAAGTCTACCAACTATCTCCTTTACAAAGAAATACTTTTTGATAGAACTATCAGTAATATTTCAGCAACCAAGTTCCAGAAAAATTCCTTAAGTGACATGCTGATATCACTACATATTTTATTTGTGGTCCTAATACTATCATTTAGGATGCCAGAAACCTTGTCAACAATAAACTTTACACAAGCAGCAGCAGAATTTGCATAGTCACTAAAGATAAAGTTCTGCACCACTCACATTATCTGTCTAGAAGAACAAAGTTGAGTGACAGGGTTGGTTAGCAGCCATTGACTGAAATGATCACTTTGCAACTCCTTTTAAGTCCCATTTTTACAAAAAATCTGAATAAAATTCCTCAATTCTTCATGGGAATGATCTCTTCAAGGATCATGAAATATTCTACCCGTGCTCAATGCATAGACTGGAACACTGCATAACAGATTCGTTTTCTTTATCAGGGGTAGGACTGATTTCTAGTGAAAGCAGCAGTAAAGACAAAGCTTGCTGTTAGCAACAGTGTGTCACAGGATTAAATTTAGAATGCAATGTACACAGTTATGCTAAACATAGTAGCTATGTGTTTGCTGTAAATTACTCTTCAGTTATCTGCACCAATTAATATTTTGGTTATAGTTTAAAAAAACTGATGTCATAACAAGAGGCATTATCATTTACTTTGAAATCTTACTTTGGTCCAGTGATGGTGAACATCCATGGTCCCAAGCATTACGTGGCCTGCTGCACTCATACCCGAACGGTCCGTAAATACCACTGTGCGCCCTAAAGATTGAACAAAGCTCTTTACTAATTTGGGTTATCGCAATTAGTCCCACAATTATTTAAGGCTTAGCTATGCTACTAACATGTCACAAGCAACACATTTCTCCAGCACAAACACACACAAGTAGGTGCTTTCATTATTTTCAACATTTGGACAAGTGATTCTTGAAAACTCCAGTTCAAGAATTTTTTTTTCATACAAACCGTACCTAGCATTTGCCTTCTCCCTGTTTAAACTTGATAGATTTTTAGTTAACAGGACTTTCTTACAAAGACTACTTTCAAAATAAGATAAAATCTCAGCAGACAGCATATTCTTTGAATATGTACAAATCACAAATACAGTAGGAAATTATATAGAATCATAGAATACTTTAGGCTGGAAAAGACCTTTAAGATCATTGAGGCCAACCTATATGCATGAAGTATATATAAATAAGATAAAGGTAGGTCAAAGAACTATTAGCACAGCCATTCAACACTACTTCCACAGAAAACTCTGCAACACGCAAGCCGTAAGAAAAGCTTTTACGTTAGTTTTTTTTCCTCTTTTTTTCAAGAATAGAGACAACATAAAAGGATAGTACTAAGTTTACTTTTAGGGGGACTAGTCAGTTTTGAGCCTGCATATGGTTTTTGAAGTGAAGTACAAAGATCCTCAAGAATTTTTTAGGGTAAAACCACAGGCAACTATTTATCAAAATAAGCTTCTACAAAAGTCTTCAGTGTGATGTATTAATCTACAAGACAAGGCTTAAATAGAAGCTCTTACTCTCAGAAATCAGTTTTCCAAAATCCTTGACTTTAAGGCAGCTAGACCATTCTTGTACCCCAAGGCAGGATCAACTGTACCTGTATAATTACTGACAGGCATTTGTCCAGTATATTATTACAGATCTTCAAAGATGGAGGCTACAACAGGTTCACAAGACAGCTTTTTCTAGCACTTTAAATCCTTAGTATGCTTAGGTAAAGAAACAAATTTGAAACCTGATACAATTTAAAACTACTATTTATTGTCCTACCCACTCTGTCTTTTGACAAAGGATTAAGTGAACCCGCAAATGAAAGCCACTCAAAACCGAGTATTTGCAGACAGGCATAAAACGTGGAGTTACAATTAGAGGAAACTGCTACTGCCACAGGTCAAACAGCTGTACGAGAAGACTGGTAGGTCAGGTTTACAAAATATTTTAGTTTTTCCTGAGAAAATACAGACTTTAATACAGGTATTTTATGGAACATGCATGATAACGGAAGACAATATGATTTTAAAGGTATTCTAGTAAGTCCTTCTTATATTGATTCTTTAGGGAGCTACTTGCATTTTGTCTTGAATCTACCATGGATAACAATCTATTGCTACCTCCACCCTTTCAGAGGTTCAGTCTGGTGTTTTTTTTTTTTTTTTTTTACTTTCATTGTTAGTACTAAGTCTAGTGCCTTCAACTCACTTGGTCTGCGTTTATTAAGAAGTAAAACAGAAGCAGAGCATAGCGAATGCACAATAAGGGAAGGCCGCTTTAAAAAAATACCCGGTAGGGTAAAATGGAAATTCGCAACAGCTTTTCAGTAAATCTGGCAGGTTTGCTTTTGCAGTTATCAAAATCATTCATGAAAAGAACTAGAGCTCCCTTCACACAGAAGACTCATGCTCATCTTTGAATAAATACTGTATTAGGATATATGAAACAAGCAACAGAAATACCTTTAACGTTCTTTAATACTTCAGGTCTCTGTTGGACTAAGCGACCTAGACTGTGTAGTTGGCTACAGCGGTGAGCAATACCCCAGCTTCTCTGCCACCTAAATAAAAATATAATTGAAAGCATTTCATTCTCAACACTAGTAAAAAAAAAAAAAAAAATCACAGAAGTTGAGATGCAGCTGAAAGCCTGATAACAAACAACTCAAACAAAACAGCACTCCAACATTAATAAAAGCAAAGGCCTACCAAAAAGCTGCCTGTGTCACGTGCTATTTGAACAGATAAAAGCCTAAATAAGATTTCAGTCTTTCTTAAAATGAGTGCCAAAAAAAAAAAAAAAGAATAAAACCAGATACAGGGAAAATAAATATAAAACCTGGTATACAGAACACAACTTGCAAATCTCTCCCCCAGTAAGAAGGGGGTTAGTAAGTAAATAGCAACAACCCAGTATTTGGTTCAGTCATGTGGCATGCAGTTTCTGTTTGTATACTGTGTAATGTTTGTCTAGAGGAGCAAATACTGTAAATAGGCGCTTTTTTCCCCTTGGAATTCCTAGCCCAAAACTTTACCTTGATTCCAATGGTGAGTTGCTATATATATACACACATGTTACAGTGGAATAATTTTTGTTCAACCACACAAGAGCCAGGTGTTACACTGGTGGCTTTAATGTACGTAGTTTTGACATCTCTTCCATCACGGACAGATCAGACAAACTCCTAACTAAATTTCCAAAAGCATTTAAATTGTAAAGTTGACCCAGTATACTGAAAAATTATATCCTTTTACAAACTTCTAGCTGATATAAAACTGTCTCAAAATGGGAAATTAACATTCCCTTAGTGTACTGCACCTGTCTGGGATAGAATTAATTTTCGTTATTATATATTATATACATAATTTATATATATATATTAATATATATTATATACACAACCCTGTGTTGTGTAGTTTTTACTAAAACAGCGTTGATAACACACCAGTTTTGGCTATTGTGCAGTGCTGGCACAGTGTCCAGGTTTTTGCTTTTTCGTCCCACTCTGCCCCCCTCCACCAGCAAGTAGGCTGGGGTGGGCAAGAAGCTGGGAGGGGACACAGCCAGGACAAGTGGCTCCAACTGACCAAAGGGATATTCCAGACCACATGATGTTGTGCTCAGCAATAAACGCTTAGGGAAAGGAGGAGGAAGGGGGACCCTTGTGATTACGGCTTTTGTCCTCCCAAGCAAGCATTGCTCATGCTGAGGCCCTGCTTTCCAGAAGGGGCTAATACCTGCCTGCCAATGCGGAGGAGCGAATGAATCCCTCCTTTTGCCTTGCTTGAATGCACAGCTTTGCTTCACTACACCTATTTAAACTTCTACCTTGATCCACGAGTTTTCTTGCTTTTATTCTTCCTACTCTCTTCCTCCCATCCTGCCCGGGGTGTGGCTGTGTGTGTGCTTAGCCACTGGCCGGGGTCAACCCACATCATCTTATCTAGGGAAAAGCTATCTGACAGAAAACCACTCTTTGGGATGCAGAGAACTGCACTGTGCCACAGCACTTATGAGGCAATTCAATCTATTATAATCCAAGTCATTCTAACAAACATTTGCTGTTACCTAGCAGTATCAGTTTGCTTTGAGTAGCGCCAGACAGTAATGTAAAAAGGTGGCTTAGAGATCCTACCTTCTCCTCAGCTGTCCTAAACTTACACATGGAATAAATCCAACGACCCCATTATTTGTTGAAACCTCTGTGAACACTATCATTAGGTGGCAGGATCACAAGTAGTAGTTTCCTATTAAGATTCTTGCTTGTCAGATTTCTGACACTCGCATTCTTTTCTGAATTGTGACAATATAACTCCTGGATGGTTAATAACTCTTCATAGAACACAACAGTTCTAGTGTATTTTAAAAGCACAAACTATAAAAAAATTAAATATAAGCCATGAATAAAACCAAACGTAGGCATTTAACACTGAAGACTGTTTCAGAAACTTAAAACCCCCCAACACAGCACAGTTGCAGAGTATTAGAAATTGTGTTCAAAAAAATTGGCTTCAGCTTAAAAGACCCTGGCTTCCTTTACAGGGTAAAAAGAACAAAAGCATGATTTCAGAAGCTCCAACTCTCTCTTTCCTGGTTAAAGAAAAGAACTTAACAGATTAGCCCTTGAAATAATCCCCCAAAGTTTATTTTTCCATTGTTTAATACCCTCATGGCCATTTTCCTATCCTGAATATCCCACTTCAGAACATCCTCATGTGAAAGCACAAAATTTAAGAAAGGATCATAAATTATTTTCTGGGAAATATTATGAAGAATCAAGATCACCAACTGTACTCAACTCTTTCAAGCAAACAAATATCTTCCTCCTCTGGAGTATGGGAAACAAGACACTAGAAAGAACACCATTTTTATTCACAGGATGTCAGTATGTACCATGTGCAAGTTGCATCTCACTGCCAATCCAGTTACCTTTGCAGATACTCACTTCAATTCAGGAAGACCAATTTTATCCAGCAGAACACCCAAACTAATGCATACACACAGGTCCTATTCCAAATGCTTATGTGTTTGCCTCAACTGGAGCCTATATTATTAGTTACAAATACTAGGTCTTTTTGACCAGGTTGTAACAGGAAACTTCTGTCCCAATATAGAATTCTGCTAGAAAAACATTATTCAGCGCAATAACACTTTTACATATATGAAATACAGCTGTTTGGCTGGAATAAGCCTTTAAAGCTCATGGCGTAGTATTACACAACAGTTCCTTGCTTTGACTGTCTTAATGCAAGTGCAACTGATCTAATTTATTACCTGATATCCGAGAGCTGGAGTTGATGAGAGAGTTCAGATTTTAAACGTTCGAGTTCTTTTCTAAGTGGCAAACTCTTTTTCAGCTTTTTTACTGCACTTGCTTCATTGTCATCTAGCCAGGATCTGAAAGAAGAGGAGGAAAAACCCAACAGTAGAGGCATGCTATATTATCTTTCATGCAAACAGTACAACGAACTGTATTTTTACTGTTAACATCAACATTTTACTTCAAGTTACCAGGTAAAGGGATTTTTTAAAAGTAGAAGACTGAAACTGAAATTGCTAAATGCTTCACTTTAAGGTATCTACAAAGGAAAACCTGACACAATGCCTTTGAGTGGGGACTGTGGAATCAAATTGATCTAAAAGACACTGACAGTGTTACAACTGTAAGGCTTAGAGGTGTGAAAGGTGTAGAGCAGCAGACTAGGGTGATTTAGGGGGACAGCTTCAGAACTTTGTGCTTTAATAAAAGAAGTTCCCATACATCTGCCTTTAAAAAAACCAAAACAATGTCATCATAGACTATCAAATAAGGGAGGCGGTACTGAAGGGCTAAGGTAGGTAGCTCTTTCAGAGCTGGAATGAACATAGATTAAGCAGGTCAAGCTTTACAGTTCTTTTGTCAATAATCAGAACCAGGCAAACATGACTCATGGAGTACATCTAAAGCTTTCAATAAATAGATCATTCTATTTCTAGGAAAAAGCTCTCTAAGAGATTTAGCCTTTGTTGATAGTATAAGAGTATGAAAATAAGTTTATTTTTACAAACAAATACTTCCATTCTCACACTATTCTAAGCAAAAAAATTAAAACTCCGAAGCAAAACGAAATGCTCCATGCCAAATAGCTAGGTATTAAAACCAGACTGTTAATAAGTAACTGTTTGTGGCATTTCTTGTAAATGTGTAAAAATACTCTCTAGTACATTAAATGTCAGTTAAATGTTTTACAGTGGCATATATTACAGTAGTTTTACTTGCGACATGCTAGGCAGGATGAGGGGTATTCTTTGCTCTGAAGATACTACCACCACAGGTCTGCATTTATTTCAAATGGCACCTAAGTCTTACTGTTACAAAAAGGTTTTCAATGCAGTGTTTTTCACCCTTCCCCCAAACGAGCATATATGGATTTTATAAACAACCAACTTCTAATATACAACATGCTGTATTTAATGTGAGTTTAGTATTTACAATTGCCTCAATTTAAACATTAAGGTTGGTATGCTGAACAACAAATCAGAAGCACAACACTAAGGTATCTGGCAAATTAAAACATTCTAACCTTAGCTTTCATATATCATCTCCCACTCCACCCCCAAGAGAATGTGATAATGAAATACTAATGTAAAGTTCATAGCCGTATAGTTTTGTGTTACAGAAGTCCTGTAAGAGGTAAAGAGCTTTTTGGAGCAAGTGGAACCTCCACCTCCTTCTGAATCGCCCCTAAATTATTCCACAAAGCTGGGAAGCTACATCAACCAAAACTAGATTGACCAAACATGAATGCTGGGCAGAGAGACAAGAATGCCTCAGCTTAGCTGGTGCTATAGCTACCCCAGGAGCTCATATGAACTCTTTAATGATAAAAAGCCTGACAAAATTACATGTTGGACAATAAAGTTTTGTATTGTTCCAAATGTTTATTCGTTGCCTTTAAAAAAATCCTCAGCATTAGAATAAGACCAATTTAGGTTAGAAAATGAGTTAAATAAAAGCCTTACATACATTAAAGTTGTTTCCACTCTCTGGGCTTGTTCTAGTTCCTCCTCAGGATCCTTGAATCCAGTAAATGTATAGTAAGTCTTATCCCATTTGATAGGTCTGTTCACTGTGCTTTTTGCTTCCTTGTGGGGCTGAGAGTTCACATTCAAACTTTGAATATGCTCCGTAGATAAACTGCAGGAGTTGAGAATATCTAATACTGTGCTCAGGAGATCCCTAGTATGTAATGTAAAACTGACTGCTCGAAACCCTATAAAATACAAGGCCCACAAAGTCAGTATTATTTGATTAAAGTTATTTTAAATGCATTCACATTTCTCTCTCATCTTACAAGAACCTAAACAAGGCGTACATAGTTGGAAATTATTATGATAGTTATTTCAACAGCCACTGCAAAAGTCATGTAGAGTTTAACCTTTAAAACTGTTGTGTGTCCAAAAACATAGAAAGAGCTGTTTTAACTACCTGAATTATTGGACAAATTGGAAACCTAGCTACAGATGCAGCACAACCCAAAAAGGATGCTTTTGCTTTAGCACTGGCAGTTTTGTCCAACAGCTCTACACAATTCATACTATTACTGACCATCAATCACTTTGGATATAATTTACTGTAGAAACACAGTATTATAACATCTCTTCACAAGCTACAAACAGAAGCTTCAAAACAAAACATTATACTTGCACACTGGCTAAAACTCAGTCCCATCACTTAGCTTTTGGGCCTAATTGCCCCATTAGAAAGGAAGCAAGTATCAGACTCAAGCGCAAAATACAGCTGCCAGTTCAACTGTTATTTTAAGTAGTCTGGACATAACACTACCATTTTCTAGAAAAACAGTATGATTTTGTTTTCTAACACTAGAGTCCCTCACAATTTGCTCAAGTGTTTTGACCAGCAGGATACAGAACATAAAACTCATCTGTTAGATAATGCAGATAAGATTGGTACATCAGAGACAAATATGTAGAATCAAATCAATCAAAACCAATATTCCAAACTCGGCAGTATCTTCTGTAGTCTCAAATCTCAGAGACAATGTGGTAAATCGAAGCTTCAGATATTACACAACTTCTGCTGACAGAGTAAGTTCCTACTGATCCCACAAGCACCCTGACATTGTGTACTACACGTTATCTGCAATGAAAATAAGGACCCCGTTGTTGAGTTAAACACAACAATGGTATTAAAAGCAGAAGTATCATTTACATCAACCTATGTTTGTCACTTCCTTATACTGTAACGTGACCTCAACTTCGTAATTTCTCATTCTTTCAATGGTTTTTAAAGCTTAAGATGTTTAATTACTTGGGATGGTTGTAGCTGTCTGATCTAATACATACTTTCACGGTTTGAAAGGATTTTGTTCAGTTGAAAAGTCATTACAACTGCATAGGGCTAAGTAATGGGTCTGAAAGAATTTAAATATAGGAAGATACATTCTGCACAATATAAAAGCACCTGAAGTACTGAAGGATTCTTGAACATTAGAAGAGTTTGGTTCTCTTTCTCTTACATAAAAAGTAAGCTGAGTTGGCTTAAAGGAGCGAAATCCTGGTTTCTGAAGATTCTCCAAGTAGCCATTTAACCTCTTCAGGGAGTTTTCATTTACTTCCTGTTTAAAAAGGAAGAACAAACCACATTAGAGATGATGAATTGCGCCATTTTTCATCTAAACCTTTTTAATCTCACATGCAGAATTAGTTTTCACAAACTGCCAGCTGCTCTTAACAAGTAGTGATATAGTTCATATTGTCAGCATAAATGAATAATTACCTTGCATGAATAAATTCTATGATGTATGTTCCAAAATACCACTTTTAAGGTTTTCAAGCTTAAAGAAATCCATTGATTCAAACATATTGCACAGCATTTCAAAGTGATAAAGCAAGTAATATGTATTATAAATTAGACTGGAAAGATTCAGTATTTTCTTTACAACAGTTAAACAGAAAACACGACTGATAAATAATGGATGTTTAAGGGATCTATCCGTGTTAAAAATAAAGTGCCTCTTTTTGCTCGCTGGTAACAACTGTATTAAATTCTAATACTACTTTCATTGCTCTCACAGCAGGGAAACCAGAAAATTTCCATCCTTGATACATGACACGTTTACAAAGAAAGCACACTGAAAGATTTTTACCCTCTCTTTGGGATGCTGGCCAAAGAAATCTGGATGCACAGCAAAATAGAAAGGTCTGAGAGCATTGATGGCATCAGCTCCTGACAAAGTTCTTGACTGAAGAATGCATTGCAGCAATATCTTCTCCAGACACAACCTAATAACGTAATAAACTGTTTATGTATGATGCAACCCATCAAGCGACAAACGAATATATATTACATTGGAATGTGACAGAATGGAGTAAGCATTCACAGTTGCAAATATAATAATTTAAAACTGGTATTAGAAGTCTGAGTGCTGGATTTTCCCCCTTGGGATCCACAAAGCTGTATTTATATGGAGCAAATCCAACAGGTTAAGAAGTGGTGGATACTAATGGCTGCTTAAAGACATGTAAATAAGTACAATAGCTCTTCCCTCTACTTTCTCAAAGCAGGCTCAAATAAAAATTCCCCAGTCAAGCCGTTCGAATGATAAAGACTGGTTTTAGTGGTATTTTCTGCAGCTATTGCTGAAGCTGCTCTTAAAAGCCAACCCTTACATACTTTTGAACCTCCAAGTTAAAAAGCCAAACCCAGTGTTTTTCAAGCAGTGCCAAAAGAATATTAAATTTTACCCAGGAGTAATAATCACAATTCAATCAACAGAAGTTCTGCATTAGTTTGAGGTCCACATACTTGTGATGATTTAAAAAAATTTATCTACTTTCCCAAAAATACTCTTTTATAGAAGACATCCAGTAAAAAGACAGTGCTTTTTTGCCCTTTGATCTTCAGTGAAAGAGAAGAAAACAAGGACCAAAAGAAATTTCAGTGGTAGGAAAAGAAATTTCACTTAATATCAGAAGGAAAAGTTAAGTTGAAGAAGTTGTAGGAAGTTCAGAAAGTACAAAAGATTCAATACCTCCAATTATGCATAAAATAAACAACAAAAGTTGTGCAAAGAGCACACTTATTTAACAAAAGACTGAAATGGAAGGAAAAACAAGTTCTGAATTAAAGACCACCAAAATTTCCTGCCATAGCTCTAAGCTGATATTCAGGTTAGCAAACTAATTACCAAGACACAGTCTATATAAAAGCAGCAAGGAAATGTGAATTGGTAAATACTTAACAGATTTCTCCTTTAGCTGATTTCACAGGCTAACAAATTCAACAGGCCAATCATTTGCTCTGTGAATAACATTCATTTTAGTTTGCAGCTCAGAAGGGTAGAGATTCTACTCTGCTAAGCACTACAGTGCTGTTTCACTCCTGACAGTATCATTCATCCAAACTGCAAGCCCCAAATATATGGCAGATCAGAGGCAAAGCTGCTTCCAATTCACATAAAACCAGTAACTTTATTACTAATAGTAAGCAAGACTGTTTTACAAAGAGCTATTTGTTCAGCATCCTAGACCAAATAATTGCCCTGGACACACAATCATGTGAGACTACTTCCTGACTGCTTTCATTAATTAAAAAAAAAAAAAATCTCCCCAAATTTGTGCTCAGACAATAAGCAGTATTTTTCATTTTGGCAAATGGTAAATTATAACAGTTGAGTTGTCAAACAGATGCAGTGACCCTTACTTTACCTTTTTTTCTGTAAACCTTTCCAGCTCTTCAATTAGAAAGATGAAAGCAGTTAAAACTAATGTTTTCTGCCTAAGAGGCGGGCAAATATTTAATTAGTAGCTCTTAAAAGTCAACTTGCTGAAAACAGGAGATGTTTTTGTAGGGAATTTCAAACTGTTATGACTAAAAACAACTTTTGTGCGTGTGGATTAAATGGAAGATTAAAAGAAAGACAATATGTATTACTGGCAAACACTTCTACCTCCTTACTGGCTGCACCTGAGAAAGACTTTAAGACTAGTCAGCACTATAGCCCATGATCATACTCAAAATAGTAGGAGATAGTAAAGTACCACAGCAATAGCATGTTTTTATGGAGAGCAAAAGCTCTCAATGACAAGAACATGCCAGAGTTGCTCAGTGTTGCAGGAAAAAACCCTCTACCTCACCTGGCAAGAAAGGAAGCAAAGCACACTGGATAAAAGTCCACTTTACTATTTTGTATCCAGAAACACTAAAATGGCTGTTTTGCTGAGGAAGAAAACAGCAGCAACTTTCTTCTTTTTGTAGTAAGTGGACAGAAAGTGGTAAAAAGGAAAAAAAATTCTTTCCAGCAAAGGAAAAAATTAACCAGCTACCTATATGATAGCAGTTTTGATTAATAGCCATGCAAGAAGCCCACACCCTCCTAGACCCAGCTGCTCTGAAGTAAGAAGCTCAGTTGTCTCTTCACCTTATTCATACACCATTTCCCACATCCATTCTCGAGCTACATTGCACGCTGTTTCCAGTAGTTAGGAAAAAAGTTCCAACATACCTGAAAACTATTAACTGTACTTACAAGTTTATTAATCATAAATTTTCATCTGGTATTCTACAAGAAAAAATGGCCAAGTATAGTTAACTTCAGTTCCCTTGTTTTGTATCTAAAAACACTGTCATGCTAGTAGGAAGGCTCAGGATTCCAGCCAAAAGTCTATTTTGAACTTGCTTAAAAGAGAAACGCTCAAAGGCCAAAATTAGTCTGTGTGACAGAAGGAAGAATTCATTCACTGAAGGTGAAAGACAGAACTCTGAGGCATCCTTCAAGTGAAGTGATAAAAGAAATGAATTAATTTTAATTTGGAGAGAGAAAATGCAAGAAAGATGCTTATGGCTTTGTTCACAAGGAGCAAGGATTGTCCCAAGAACTTCTTTCAGATTTGAAAAGCAGAGAAAGGCTTCATGTTAAAATCAAGGTCATAACCAATTCGAGGACAGCCGTCTCCACTTCATGAAAGATATGAAACACAATCTCCACTAGAACACATTATGCAATCCTACTCTAGGACAGATTTAATTTATTGATTAAATGATTCCCTCCAGCTTTCTTTTTACTTTTCCTTCGCATCCCTCTGATGTTTAACTTTTTGGCTTATAGCTTTGGCACTGAAAAGCTTTGTTAAATTAAGCTCATTATTACAGATGTATGCACTCATTTTGAAACACTGAGCTTTAATAACTCAATAATGCAGTAATATATTGGACATCATACTCAGATTTAGACTACCACTTTCTCATAATTAAGCTATTTTAAAACCCTTTTTTTTTTTTTGAGAGCCTTTTTAATATCTCACTTGAGGACAAGCATGTTGCTTTTGGGGATTTTCAACTGTGGATGCTCTGTTGAAAGCTTCAAGCTGTAAAGATGAGACAGCCAAGAGATAAGCATTAAACAAAACACTGAACCAGTTTCACGTATATGCAAGTCATAAAGCAAACACTCTATATGCAAGTCATAAAGCAAACACTTAAACATACGTTAAAGGTAAATTAGGTCAGCAACATGCCATACCTTCTCACGGCTCTCAAGCAGCAAAACATTTCAGCAACTCAATGGTCAAGCTAACTTTCAGCCATCCACTAACTCACTTAAAAAAAAAAAAGAAAAAAAAAAGTCCTGTTTAGTACCAGGCATGAGTATCCCCCCTGTTACTTATCAGCACGTTCTCTGAATCCTAGGTGACAACTTTTAACAGTAATACAAACTGGAGAAATCACAGATAAAACCTAAAGCTTTGCATAAGAATGTTTTTAGTTTCCTCCACAAACAGCGAGTCTTAAAAATATTAAGAGTTGTTACCATATTTTGATTTGAAGATAAGTATTTAAAGATGCTTCAGCTAGGAAAAAACCCTTAAAATTATTTATTGAAAATGTTTCCCACGCTTCCTGATGTTCAGTTTTTGTCTTAAGCAAAGAAACAAAAAAATAGCTTTCTTTAAGCAGTAACTCATGCCAGCTCATGGAATTCCACATAAATTTTTACTCTGCTAGGTCCAAAACTTTCAAACGCTAATACTTGAAAATTTATATGCCAACTATTTTATGGGGGCACAATATAAAACCAAAGAGAAAGACACTGTCATATGACAATGCCTGGAAATCTTTACCAAAAGTTTGCTGGCATTCATAAAAATGAATCAGGAAGTTTTACCAGTAACTTCGGCACTATGCAACTGTAACTGAGCATTTTCCAACAGGAGATAAACCACCTAACATGTCAGAGTGCAAACGTATACCTAATTATTAGGGATTATGAGGGAAGCTCCCTATTGCCAAGGTTTTCTCATGTGTTTTCACATGTTTTTTTTTTTTTTTAATATACTTTTCTTTGCACTTTTCAAAATAACATGTTCCCACTAAGTATGCCATTTTAAAGCACTGGGGATGAGCAGTTATCAGAAATACCATCCCTGTTCCAATACAGCAGGATAGTTCCTATGACTACTCTACAAAACCTTGAAGTTTCAGAAGTGCATCTTACCCATATAAACATTCTTAATTAAGAACACAAATTGTTTACCAAATATTTGACTAGAGGTGAATAGGGTGAGAAAAAAAATACGCTGAGCTCCAAAATACTTTATAATTTTTGTCTTCTGATTTTCAGCTAGGTGGGCAAGAGAGTAACAATTTCATTTTTAGTGTCCCTAACAACAGTCCTAATCATAAACTAACTTAAATACATTAGTAAGCTCTCTTGTAACAAAACAGGTTTTTCTCTCTGTAATCTTAGCTTCAGGGATTTGGACAGAGGATGGAAAAACCCCAAGAATCTCACTAATCCGTGGTGACACTTTATATAACCAGACAAAAGCATCATTGTTTATTGCTTTAAACGCTCTATCAACTGCTTGGAGATTGTTACGTTGCTTAGTTAAAAAATAAAATCTCCTGGTTTTGACTAAGTTCCACCTGCATCCCACCTCAAAGATATGCTTGCTAACACAAACCAAAATATCGATTATGCTGCGATCATTCTGCAAAAGCCTTTGGGAACACGACATTGCACGCTACCACCTCACCACTCAAAGAGGTATCATCTACTTCAGCTGTTTACCTGCGCTTGACCCTTAAGCTGGATGAAGAAAAGAGAAGGAAAATAAACAAGATGACAGCGAAAACAAGCTTTGCTGGAACTGACTGGTGCGCTGCTCGAACGAAAATAAGCTCTAGCGATCCAACCGCTAATAGTTTTAACTCTTATAAAGCGGAGCCCTGACAGAAATCAGTTTAAAATTGACTCAGGGTAAGGACGCCGGTCTTTCCTGCAGCTACTTCGCGGCGCAGCAGTCAGCGATGTGTGCCACGGCTCCCCCCCCGCCCTCCACGTTAAGAAGGCGGGGGATAAGGAGCAA
>NW_009259063.1:3022945-3027116 GCF_000687185.1 Egretta garzetta
AGAGTGTACGTCCACGGCTGTCGCTTGGGGACGTAGAAGGGAAATCCCTGACACAAGAAATTGCTGCCCTGTTGGCAAAGAGGAGGGAAAGGGTTATGCAGGTACTGGTGTGCGCTTCACCTCTCCTTTGTTCTGCAGAAAGAAAACGCCAAAGGGGCAAAGAACCAACCCTGAGCTTGGCAGTCCCAAGGGGAAAAGCAAAAGCTGTTTTCCTGCAATTACTAGCGCTCGATGTATACGTACATCTATACATCTTATTTTTCTTCCAAGGTAGCAGGTGTCGAGCAGCAGATGCGGAGACGTGCAACCTCAGCGCAACGGTGTCTACTGCTGACGAGCTTCAGATCAGATAGAGATTATCTGTTAGGGATTGGAGTTATTTGCATAGAATCTATTGCATTTCCAGACAGAAAAGGTTAAAAAGAGGACTGACGAGGTTTAGGAACTAGCTGTAGTTCAGCGAAGCTTTAAATCAAGTTAACACTCTCACGACCCTTGGGGGATTTGCATAATTTCCATAACGCGCAGCATGTTTTTTGCCTCTTGATAGAAGCCATCAGTTATGTAAGCAAATTGGTTGCATAATTATGCAGATGGGAAAATAAATTTAATTGATTCAACAGAAAAGTGTGCTGTTCATTTCACCCGGGATTTCTTTTAACTCTGTGAGGAATAAAATAAATTGGGAGAGGTAATCAGCAGGTGAGGCTGCCAGATACCGGCTCCATCGCAGAGGGTACCCATTTTCAAAGACAGCCGGAGCAATCCGTCCCCTCGCAGCACAGGAATGGATTCCTGCTTTGTAGCTAAAGGTCTCAACGCTTACTGCTTATGAGTATCACCACAATATTCCATGGCAAGAGTATCGTGGCTTTATCTGGTCCCGTTGTTCTCCGTCAGTTCTGAGGATACATCCCGCTAAGCTCAGCAAGGGCGGCAACAGACATTTCCAAATGGAAAGCTTGTTTTGTATCGGATAAAATTTAAGGTCTGAAGAAGGTTGTATTTTGACTACCTCTCGTCCCCTAACAGAAGGAGAATTTTAAGGATTGCAATAAAGCCGCTACAAGCGGCAAGTGAGCCATTTTCTCCTTGCTCCTTTTGTTTCTGTTCTGGTTCTGTCTGCAGATGGTCAAAAAGTGGCATCAGTTTCTCCAGTCCCATCACATGCAACGGCACAGAAGCTCTGAGGCCAGGAACGTCAGAGTCAATTCTTTATACTAGTCACCAATATTAGAAAAGAGTTATGCAGAAGGGGTTAAGACTGAAAAATGTAGACCAGGGATTTGCAAAAAAACCAAAACAAACCCAAACCCTGCAAAGCTGCAAGATGCATCTGGAAATGTGAAAGGATGAAAATGTGAACCAGTAATTGCTCTTAATGTGGCCATATTTTACTAAGCTGAGGAGTATGGCATTAAGCTTTTGGTTAATTAAGAGTTCCATTACTACACCAGGGACATTTAATTTTACTATTTCTCCTCGTGTGAAACTCTTGCTAGCATCTATTAGAATTCTTCAGCGGATGGAGCACAGCCCACAGGCCTAAGCTGTAGCCTCTGCTCCCGTCTGCAGTTAAAACTGGAAGCTGGCCATGCCTGCAGCTGGGACTTTCAGCCCAGTTTATTCATGAGCACTTGCTACATTATGCGCTATGGCGTGGTGAAAAACTGCGTAGTCTGACTGATTTCACACATTCTTCACCTCCTCATGCAGCGTATCATACTCCAGATTCTTCTAGCAGTTACGAGATACTAAATGCTCCACGTCTGCTTTGCCATTTGCCTATCCTCCTGAATACCTAAGAATATTAATTACAGGGATCTGAACAGAATTAAGTAATTTAATGACAATACTGACTCACAGATATTTTGGATACGTCATATAAAGAATAAAAAACTTTATTAACATCTTAACAACACCTCCAAAATGATGCCCCCAATTGCTCTTTAGAAAACATTGTAAAACTACCAAGATTCTATTTCCAGCTTCTCGCCTCCATCCCCGATGTGGTTTAAGAAACTCTCAAAACTATCAATGTTTCGAAACAAAATTGTGGTAAGTTTTCCAAACACCATTATTCTGGTTTATTTACAAGAAACTGTCCATACCTAACAAAAGTAATCTTTTTAAGAGCATACGTTGTAATCAGTGAAAACTGAAGAAAGATTTTCACAAAGGGAATTTCTCATGCATCTAACACAACATACTGAAGGAGCACAGCATTGTCTAGGCCTAGCTACTGAGCGCAGCACAGGAAAGGGTTTTCTTGCACATTTTTTTGTCTCTGTCTGCAAACAGCTAAGCATACATTTTATTATTTCCTATACGAAAAATTAAATACATCAAACGAGTTGCTTAATCTCAAACACAAAAGTTCTTTCAGCCACTAAGAAACAGTAACCTATACCTGGGGAAAAGCAAAAATACAGATATTGTCTATTGAGTGGCTGGCTCTGCAAAACTGCATTGCCTCTGTTGTGCTTAACTTTATTCTTTGGAACATCTTTTCGTCTTTCCAGGCTTGTTTCCATTCCGCATTGGAGTTTTGTCCTGTTTAGCATATGGAATTTGTCACCAAAGTGGTACCGAGAACGTTGCTCAAGAAACTTTTCTGGTGTTTGGATACGCATCAAAATGACCACATTTGTATGGTATTTCAAGTGGAACCAGAGAGTACAAAAATGTGAAATACAGGACTTAACAGGAAAGTTGTTTAAATTGCCTACTGGCTTATCATGGTGACAGGGAGAAACGCTATATTGACAGAAACACCAGATGCACCAGTTGTAACAAAACTTCTGAGCAATGATGTGGGAAGCTTGCTTTGCTTGTTAATATAAAACATGACTGAGACTGCATCCTATCCGCTGAAGATGATACCCAGGAGGTGGAACCAAAACACTGCACAAATTTTACACAGTTCCAAGTTAAGCTAGAAGGTCAACGATTAACCTCTGTCTGAAAAATAAAGCAACATTTGGAATTTTTTTCTGGAGATGATCCAAGTGAAAATTCAAGGTTGCTTATAATGGAAAAAATAATGCTGTCTCTAGAACATCCCAAGCTTTGAAGCCATACAGATTACTAAGAGAATTTTGTCCTTCTGTGCCTCTCAAACACAGTATTAGCCACATCTGGTACTGCTTACAGAAACGTGGGATTCAGCTGAGGTTCAGATAGCCTCTGTCTAATTCCAAAGGAGATTAAGCTACAAAGGATCTTACAAAAAGTAATTAGCAAAAATGACTTAGTTTCCCACTGCCAGTTTTAGTTTGTTCAAACCTTCCAAAATTGCTCATGCCACTAATGCTGGAGCGGCTGGAAGAACATCAGTTTAGATCGCTCACCTGAAACCTGATCACTTCTTATCCAGTCTTTCAGCTACTGGGAAACAGAAGCAGCAGAATGCTGCTGGATTTGACTAGGAGGACAGCCATCTTGGTAAATACCAAGTGGTGGAACCCAAAGTCTGTTTGAACTAGTGCCAACTGTTCTTCAAGAGAAATTTTGAGGTAAGTGGCTTTTAAAGAAATGCCAATTTGATTGCTGTTAATCAGACTAATGACATCAGATTAATGGCATGAACTTCAAGACTGGAGTGGCAACCCTCTCTCCCCCCTCCCTGGCAAACAAACACCAACACCCTTCCAAAACCCTCCACAACCATCCAGTGCTAAGATCATGATGGCGTTCATGATTCAGAGGCGCAAAGGACACCTGCAGTAATACTGCTGGAACTGGGAAGAGTCTCATGCTGCCCCAAAGGAGGGAAAGATTTTTCAAACACTGATGGCTTACGTCACCATCTTGGTCTCACTTACAATGGAACAGCCTTGAAAAAAACCCCCAAAAAACTATACCCAAGAGAGCAGAAATTTTCAGCACAAAAACTCTAAAGGGGATGGAGAGCAGGACAAAAAAAGAGTTGTACTATTGGCCTGTTTGTGAAGGTTGGTACTGGAGATCTAACACTGCAGAAGTGGGGAGCTTGGGCACGTATCAACTTTGACAGAGGTCCCATTGATTTGCTGTAAGAGTTTTCCTGACATGAAATGTTTGGTTCTTCTTACTCAGGCTGCAGATCAGTAGATGAAGTGTGACTTAAGCAATTCATGCTCTGAATCTGTTTCAGAATCTGTAGGTGGAAAAAAGCAGAATTCCTGAAGAA